>NC_043703.1:37153426-37164837 GCF_006229205.1 Suricata suricatta
CTCTCTCTCTCCCTCTCCCTCTCCCTGTTTTTCTTTCAATAAATAAATAAATAAATAAGTAAATAAACTTTAAAAAAAGTAATGCTGATTGATTCTTTTTTCATTTACTCACTCAGAAGCAATGTATTATAGTAGAAAAGGCTAGGATGTAGTAGTCATAAAGAAAGAAAAGTAGAATTTGCATCCTAATTTATTTCTTATAGGTTGTGTAATAGTGGGAAGTAATTTAGTCTTTTCTGAGGTCCTCTTATCAGTTTTTTAAATCAGACAAAAATGAAGTCTATTAAATCCACTTTAGAGTGTTGTTCTGAGGACTGGTTTTGATAATTAATATAAACCACTCACCAGATGCCAAGGAAAATTAGTCAACAAATGTCAGTTATATGCAGTGAGCACATGCCTACCCTAAGCAGTTTTTTGGTAAGTGGTATTTTTTCATTAATTAAATAAATTCCTTAATTTTTTATTCTTTCATAAAATATTTTAAGTTCCTGTTATTACTATGCAAAACTAATACATACAATATATCACACATAATTTCTAAAATATTAAAATAGCATTGTTTGGTATGACTGAAAAAGATCTAGCACTGATATTTTATTGCAGTTATTGCCATTCCTTCTTTTATGGTCTTAAGAAATTTTTAACAAAAAGAATAATAAAAATTAGCAGGGCCCAATGGGAAAGTTAAGAAGTGTTAAAATTAAAGATCTCTTAGTTTTCAGACAACTGAATTCCTTGTGAAGAGAGTATTATATTAAATCTATTGTGAATTTTTTAAAAAAATTAGTTGCTATGGCATCATGAGTCTCCAAATACTTTATACTTTAACACCTCCTACTTCGTATCCATAAATTAGCCTCAGAAGGACTTTGTAGTGGTGTCAGTACTATCTTTTAAAATCAAGCATTCATATAACTACTGGTATTGTAAATTTACTTGTGGAAAACTAGACCTTATTTTGCATGATGGATAAATTATCATTTTAACATATATTTGCTAGTTTATGATGTGTGTGTATTATATATAATATATTAACTTGCTCTAGGCTATTATATTATGGCGTATAAAGCTTTATTTCTTTTCACAATTTATAACTTAAATAATTTATATTTTCAAAAGGTGACCCTCTATCATAGTTGTTCATTTGAACCACTAAGTAGATGAAATTTTGTTTTTTATCCTTGTTCAAAGAAAATCTTATAATCTCTAAGGAAATTATTTCCCTGAAAGTTGATATCCAAATTTCTTAAAAGGTCTAAAACATTTTTTTATTTTAGCAATGTTTGATGAATATTTTATTAATTATTTTTAAATGTTTATTCATTTTTGAGAGAGAGAGAGCACAAGCAGGCAAGGAGCAGAGAGAGGGGGACAAAAGATCCAAAGCAAGCTTTCCTCTGACAGCAGAGAGCCCAATGTGGGGCTCAAACTCATGAACTGAGATATCATCACCTGAGCTGAAGTTGGACACTTAACTGACTGAGCCATCCTGGCACCCCTGTTAAGTATTTTAAACAAAATGTTCAGAATAATATTATCTACTTTAAACAGAGTATACTTCAGAATTGCTTTATCTTACCTGATGAATAAACCATGGTTTACCAGGTCAGACTATATGCAATATAATTTGGGGGGGGGAGGCTCTTAAGCTGTTCAGAGATATTTTCCTTTATTGAGAAGTTCCCAATTATTATTTCTCTATTGTCTCAAAACCTTTTTGATTTAGTTCAAATAGTACTACGTTACTATTCAAATAAACAGGGCCTCAAATAGTCCAATAAAATTTGAGGGACAAATAATAATTTACTTGATATTTATAGGTCTCAATTTTTCATTTATAATATAATTTTTTAATGTTTATTTTGAGCGACAAAGAGAGTAAGCAAGGGAGGAGCAGAGAGAGAGAGGGAGAGAAAGAATCCTTAGCAGGCTCCATGCTGTCCCTGAGGAGGGGCTCTTAAGCATGAACCATGAGATCAGCTGAAATATCAGGAGGCAGACTAACTGACTGAACCACCCAGATGCCTCTATGATATAAAATTTCATTCAGTATTACCTGCTATCTAGGTAAACCTATCCTCACCTATAGGAAAGGTCTTTGACATCAGTTTCAGCATTCTGTGTTAAAATTCTTAACGTGTAAATCACAGTGTTTCAGTGCATGAGGATCTCCTTAATAGGGCAGGGAATCATTATAAGGTTCATCCAATGGGCAGAAACTTAAATTGATTGTATAGCTAGGGAACCAGTACTAAACTGATTTGGGATTATTTCTACACAAGTTATATGTTTGGAACATTATGATAAGTAAATCCACTTGTTCCTCTCCTCAAAGACATTAAATTAGACAAGTATTACTACAATAAATGAGGACAAAAAGGTAGTCAGTTCTCTAACTGGTGAATGCTACCTGATTAAGAAGATTCATATATGCCATATCCAGGTATGTGAAATAACTTTTCATGATTGCCTAGAGGAGTGATTCTTAATGAGGAGCAATTTTGCCTTCAGCAGGGAACATTTGGCAATATCTAGAAACATTTTTGCTTCTCAAGACTGTGGAGATGCCTGAGCTACTGATTTGATATTGACTAGATAGAAACCAACGATGCTGCTAAACATCTAACAAAGGATAAGATACAGAAAGAATAATGATCTAGTCCTAAATGACAATAAAGCTGCTTTTGAGAAACGTTGGTCAGAACAAATCCAAAAGTTTCACATTATTATATTTGTATAATATATATTAATGTATTTGTATAATAAGTTGGAATTGGCATAGACAAGACTATATTTAATGCATCAGATAAACCAGAGATCTGAGTGCCCTGAACTAAAGACGATGAAGACATGGACAATTTTGAGAGATATTGGGTCAAAGTCCCTAAATATACTTAATTATTAATTAGGTGAGGCCAGAGAGTGAATAAGGTATGTGAATGTACCAAGAGAACAGATGGTAGCTAAAAGGTTGCATGAGAAAAAGCAAATTTTGAGAAGATTTTTAGTATATTTGAGCTCTAACTATCCAATATCCAATTGATATTATTAAAATATTCAATAGATATTAATACAGAGTTCAAAACAAAAAGATCTGACATGTTTGCTAAATACATAGCTCTTATCATAATGTCTAGCATACAGTATGTGTTCACTGTGTATTAGATGAAATAATAAACGTAAGAAATACTATTTTATTCTTCATTACTCTACCTGGAAGAAACAAACCTAAGAGTTCCCAAACACATTTGGAAACTACTAGATTGTTGATATTACTTTGCCAAAATTTTCCTAGCTACTCAACTGGCTCAACCCTGATTCTCAGCTGCTATACAACAGCTTTTCCTCTCTGGAGAATCTTTAAACATATACTTTCAGGTACTTACTTACAATCTTTTGTATAATCTTTATTTAATCTTTAGACTAATGCTATAAAGATCACCATATTCCTTGACTTTCACCCTGAATCCATCTGAATTATGACAGTCCACACTCACACATCAAGGCTGTCACTATAGCACTTTGTAAATGACACTCCTGTATTATGATTGTATGCTTCTTATATACTTATATACTTTTTAGAAATTGACTTATAAAGGCCATTGTGATGGCAGAGTAAGGAAATCCATTCACAAAAGCAAAATTCTGGAATATATTCAAAATCATATTTAAAGGAGTCTAGAAATTAATCAAGAGCTTGTGATAATCTTAGAAGTGCTTATTCAAGAAAAACTGCTGAACCTTGGTAAGAACAACAGTTTGTGGCTTTTTAACTTGCTCTATTCACATCTGCTTCTGCCCAGATCCACAATAGCCTTAAATAGCAATAGCCTTGTAATGATGGCAGCTGTGAAGATGAGCAGCCGTGCAGTTACTCAAAAGAGCATACAGGATGGGATCTCCTCAAAAAATTTAACTATTCTTAAAATAGTTAAAATGAATCATTATTTCCCCATGAAATGTGTTGTCATCCTTTTCAAACAAAAAGTTAACTGTCAATATGAGAAGTTACATCTTAAAATTCTATTCTATTCTGTTAAACTCTCTATTCTTTTGCCCAAATCAACATTGTCTTGATTAGTAACTTTAGAAATCATAAAACGTGAATCCTCCACCTTTATTCTTCTTTTCAACCTTATTTTGATTATTCTGGCTTCAATGAGTATAGATATGAATATGAGGATCTGATTGTCATTTTGTCAAAAGATGTCAGCTGAGATCTTGACAGAAATTGCCTCGAATCTGTAGATTCAGTATTAACAATATTAAGTCTTTGATTCATATATATGAAATGACTTTCCATTATGTAGATCTTTAACTTCCTTCAACAATGTTTTGTAGTTTTCAGCATATAAATTTCCTTGCTTAAGTTTATTCCTAGTTAACTCTTTTGGATGTTATTGTAAATACGTTTTTCTTTTATTTCATTTTTGGAATGTTCGTTGCTATTGTGTAAAAATACAATTAATTTTTGCATATTGATCTTGTAGTATCCAACCATAGTGAACTCAGTTATTAGTTCTTTATATTTTTGTGAATTTCCTAGAATTTTACATACATATGTGAAATGCATATATATATACACACATATGCATGTGTGTATATATATATGCATATACAGTCATGTTATCTGCATATATAGTTTTGTTTTTTCCTTTCCACTCTAGATGGATTTTATTTCATATACTTGCCTAAGCCGCAGACTAGGATCTCTCATTCAGTGTTGAATAGAAGTAGCAAGAACAGACTTCCCTGTCTTGTTCCCTATCCTAGTGTGAAAGCATTCAATCTTTCAAGATAAAGTATGATATTTGCTGGAATTTTTTTTGGTTCTTGTTTTTGTGTGGGGTTTTTTTTGTAGATGTCTTTTAATAGGCTGAGGAAGTTCCCTTCTATTGCTAATTTGTTGAGTGTTTTTATCATAAATTCATGTCAAATATTATCAAATGAATTCTCTGCACCTATTGCTCTGTTGATCTATGTCTATTTTTGTGCCAGTAATATTACTTGAAATCTGGGTTGTAATAACACCAGTTTTGTTCTCCTTTTCCAAGATTGTTTCAGCTATTCAGGATTGTTTGTGGTTCCATCCAAATTTTAGGAGCATTTGTTCTAGTTCTATGAAAAATGTTGTTGGTATTTTGATAGAGATTGCATTAAACCTGTAGATTCCTTTGGGTATTACGGAAATTTTAACAATATTTGTTCTTCTAATCCAAGACTATGGAATATCTTTCCATTTGCTTGTGTTATCTTTAATTTCCTTCAAATATGTCTTACACTTTTTTAGTTCTTTCAGATCTTTGTAGAACAGATCTTTCCCCTCCTTGGTTAAGTTTATTCCTAGGTATTTTATTATTTTGGGTGCAATTGTAAATGGGACTGTTTTCTTAATTTCCGTATCTGCTATTTTATTGTAAGTATATAGAAATGCAACAGATTTCTGTTTATTGATTTTTCTATTCTGCTATCTTACTGAATTCATTTATCAGGTTTTTTTTATTGGAGTCTTCAGGGTTTTGTATACGTAGCATTATGTCATCTGCAAATAGTGAACATTTTACTTCTTCCTTACTAACTTGGATGCCTTTTGTTTGTCTTGTCTGATTGCTGTGGATACAACTGTTAGTACCACATTGAATAAAAGTGTCTTTTATTGTCTTGCTCCAGATCTTAGGGGAAACGTCTCAGTTTTTCAGCATTGAATGTTATGTTAACTGTGTGATTTTTCAAATAAAGCCTTTATTATGTTGATGTATATTCCCTCAAAACACACTTCATTAAGGACTTTTATCATGAATAGAATGTTGTACTTTGTTACATCCTTTCTCTGCATCTATTGAAATGATCCTAAGATTTTTATATGTCTTATTGATGCACAGTATCATTGTTTGACTTGTGAATATTGTACCATCTTTGTATCCTTGATTGTGGTGAATGATTTTTTAAATGTATTGTTGGATTTGGTTTGCTAGTATTTTGCAGATCTTTGCATCTATATTTTTGAGGATATTGGCCTGTAGTTCTCTTTTTTTCTGGTATCTCTATCTGGTTTTTGTATCAAAGTCATGCAGGCCTCAAGAATGAATTTAGATGTTTTTCTGCCTCTGCTATTTTTATGGAATAGTTAGACAAGAATAGGTATCAACTCTTCTTTAAATGTTTGGTAGAATTCACCTATGAAGCCTTCTGGCCTGGCCTTTTGTTTGTTGGGAGTTTTTTGATTACTGATTTAATTTCATTGCTAGTAACTGGTGTGTTCAAATTTTCTATTTATTCCTGATTCAGTGTTAGGAGGTTATATTTTAGGAATTTATCCATTTCTTCTAGGTTGTCCAATTTGTTGGCATATAATTTTTTATAATATTCACTTTTAATCCTTTGTAGTTCTATAGTGTGAGTTGTTATTTCTCCTCTTTTATTTCTGATTTTGTTCATTTGCATTTTATCCCTGTTTCTCTCTCTCTTTCTCTCTCCCTCTCTCTCTTGTTCATGATTCTAGCTAAAGGCTTATCAATTTTGTTGATGTTTTCAAGGAGCTAGCTCCTGGTTTCATCATCAATCTGTTCAATTGTTTGTTTTCTTTTTATGGTTTTTATTTTTGTTTTTGTTTCTGTTTCTTTTATTTTTATTCTAATCTTTATTAATGTCTTCCTTTTACTGGTTTTGGGTTTTATTTGTTCTTACTTTTCTAGCTCCTTTAGACATAAAGCTAGGTTGTTTCTTTGGAATTTTTCTTGCTTTTTGACATACGCCTGTGGTGCTATCTATTTACCTCTTAAAACCACTTGTACTGCATCCCAAAGATTTTGGAAATTTCTGTTTCATTTTCATTGGTCCCCATGTAGTTTTTAATTTTATCTTTGATTTCTTGGTTGACTTACTCACTGTTTAGCAGCATGTTACTTAATCTCCATTTATTTCAGGTCTTTCCATACTTTTTCTTGTGGTTGTTTTCTAGTTTCATAATGATGTTATTGGAAAAGATGTACATGGTATGATTTCAGTCTTTTTGCATTTATTCAGACTTGTTTTATTGCCTAATTTGGTTTCCTTTATAAAAACACCTATATGGTTTCTTTATAAGAATGGATCTATTCTGGAGAATGATCCATGTACATTTGAAAAGAATGTGTATTCCACTGTTTTAGGATGGAATGTTCTAATTATATCTGTTAGATTTGTTTGGTCCAATATGTCATTCCAAGTCACTGTCTCCTAGTTGATTTTCTGATTGGGTCATCTATCCTTTGATGTAAGTTGGGTGTTAAACTTCCCTACTATTATCATATTATTATCAATTACTTCCTTTATCTTTGTTTTTAACTCTTTTATGTAAAATAACAACAAACAAAAAAACAAACAACTCATGTATTTGGGTGCCCTCATGTTGGGTGCATAAATATTTAAATTGTTATATCTTCTTGTTGAAGTATTGCCTGTATGATTATATAGTACCCTTTATTGTCTTTTGTAATAGTCTTTTTTCTAAAGTATATTTTGTCCTATTTAGGTATTGCTACTCTGTCATTTCTTTTCACTTCCATTTGCTTGATAAATGCTTTTCTATTACTTCATTTTCAATCTGCATGTGTCTTTAGATCTGCAATGAGTCTCTTGTAGGCAGCATGTAGATGGGGCTTATTTTTTATACATTTGGTCACCTTATGTCTTTTGATTGAAGTATTTGCCCATTTACATTCAAAGTAATTATTGATAGGTATGCATTTATTGCTATTTTGCAGCTTGCTTTCTTGTTGTTTTTGTAGTTCTTCTATGTTCTTTTCCTGCTTTCTTCTCTCAGTTGCTGGCTTTCTTTACTGATATATTTTGATTATTTTTTCTGTTTGTTGCATATTTATTGTTAGTTACTGACTTGTGGTGCCCATTAGATTTATATATTACATCTTATGCATATAGAAGTCTATATTAAGTTGATGGTTGCTTAAGTTTGAATTCATTCAAAAAGCACTAAATTTTTACTCCTCCCTCCCCCCCATATTTTAGCTATATGATGCCATATTCTACATCCTTTTATTTTCAGAATCCTTTGACTAATTTTTAAAAATACAGTTAATTTTACTGCTTTTGTGCTTCTTACTTTTCTTACTCCTAATTATGGTCTTTCCTTTCCACTCAAGGAGTTTCCTATAACATTTCTTTTAGGGCTGGGTTAGTAATGATGAATTCCTTTAACATTTATTTGTTTGTTTAGGAAACTCCTTACTTCTCCATCTATTCCGAATGATAGGCTTACTGAGTAGAGTTTCTTGGTTGCATGTTTGTTTTTTATTTTTCAGAACTTTGAATATCTCATGCCACTTTCTTCTGGTCTGAAAAGTTTTTGCTAAAAAAATCAGCTGATAACCTTATGATGTTTCCTTTATAAGAAATGGTTTCCTTTTTTCTTTCTACTTTTATGTTTACTTATTTTTGAGACAGAAAGAGAGGATCTGAAGCAGGCTCTTTACTTAACGCAGAGAGCCTGATGTGGGACTCAAACCCACTGTTAGGCCAACAGTCAGACTAGTATATGTGGTTATTTTTCCTTCCTCCAAGGCAGAAGTCACTTTGGAGGGGTGCTGACCCCTAACAGGGTCGCTTGCACACTGCCAGGCTTGTCTTGCTGCTTTGGATGTGCTCCAAGTCTGGCTGGAGGAGTGGGTGCATAGAATAGCCAGGGGGTGGGTCTGCTGTTAGCAAGCTAGGTGGAGAATGTTTGCACTTTGCTGGTTCCATCAGATGTCCGCATATGTAGGCTGGGGGAGGAGGTGTGCAGAGAGAGGGGGGAAATGGTGCCCACCAGCTAGTTCCCTTGGTCCTTCAGAACTTTCCCAAAGACTCCCACCTCCCCAGCAGATGCTCTGAGACTAGCAAACAAATCTCCTTCCAGAACACCCTCCAAACTGTTGCCTTCATGTTGCATCTAGCAGGACTGCCTTTTGTGCTGTCTTTTTAAGGGCAGGGACTCATTTTCCCCTTGCCTTTAGGATCTCCCAAAGTGGATCTGGCTGATCTTTAAGTTCTAGGTGTTAAGCACCACTGAATGCAAGAACCCACAATGCCAGGCCTCTCTGGCTTTCAAAGACAAATGTTATAAGGATTTGACTTCCCAGTTCTGGTTCCCAGGGCCTGGGGTTTGGTATGGGGTCTGCTTGTCTCCTTTCTCTGTGTCCATGAAATCCCTCTGTCCTGAGGACAGTCATGTGGGTTAGTTACCAATCTCTGCCCTTCCTACCCTTTTTGATGTGGCCTCTTCCCTACATTTAACTGTGGAGAATCAGTTCTGCCAGACTTTGGGTCATTTGTGTGGTTATTTACACTGATGTGGATGTTATCGAGGTGTATGAAGGAGTTGAGCTAAGGATCCTCCTTCTATTTCATCTTTCCCAGAAGTCACCAGGATCCTTTTTTTTAAAATGCATATGTGTTTATGGTTTTTACATCTTTCTGATGAATTAACCCATTTATCATTACAAAATATCTGTTCCTAATAACATTTTTTACATTTGAAATTTCAGATGTTTATATAACTACTCCAGCCTTATCATTGTTCCTCTTCACATGATATGTCTTTTATTTAATCCTTTTACTTTCAACTTAATTGTATTTTCAATCTACAGTGTTTTCTATAGATAATACATTGCTGCATCTTCTTTTTTATTCAGTCTGACAAGTTTTATCTTATCTTTGTATTGTTTATTCTGTTCACATTAAAGTTACCATTGATATATTTAGATTTAAATTTGATATTTTACTTTATGTTTTTAAAGTAAAATGCCCTTTGCTCCTACATTTTGCTCCTTTACTAACTTCATAATTAGTTGTTGTTTTTTTTTTTTGCATTAAGTGAATATTTTTAGGTCATGTTTAAGTTTTTTTAATTTTTTCACTATATTATTTCAGTTATTTTGTTAGTTGTTCTAGGTCTTAACATAAATCATAATTTATCAGATTTAATTTCAGGTTTATACTACCTCATTTCCAGATCAATATAGAATTGTTACTCTACTACTATACCTTTTTGTGAAAATTTTGTTACACATTTTATATATACACATATATATGAAGAACCTGTATTTTATATTTTTATATGTTGTATATGATGTATTTGTATGTATATATTTTACATATATACATACATATATACATATGAAGAACCTGAGGGATAGAGGAAGGAGAATGGAGATATATTTATAGATTTTGCTATATTAATTTCCTTATTTACCAACCCTAGTGTCAAATATATTTTATTTATTAATAGGCCCAATAATCCATTGGCATACATATTATTTTACACAGTTGCTTTTCAAATTAGTTAAGAGAAGAAATGAGGAATATATGCATTTACATGTATTTAATTATGGCCCAAGAATTTCCTTGTGTTTCTTCTAAGGCAATCTGCTGGCAAGAAATTTTCTCAACTTTTGTTTATCTGGGAATATCTTCATTTTACCTTTGTTTTGAAAGGTCATTTTGCTAATGATACCATTCTTGGTTAACAAGTCTTGTATTTTGTTGTTGTTGTTTTTCAACAATTCATTTAGTTTTAATCCCACTGACTTAGGTCTACATTGTTTCTGATGAGAAGACAGCTGTTAATCTTATTGAAGTTACCTAATGACAATAAGTCATTTATTTATTTTCTTGGTGCTTTCAAAAATGTCTCATACCTTTGTCTTTCAACATTTTTAATGATACATGTAGGTGTGGATCTCTTTGTAATTTATTCTACTGGCATTGTTGAGCTTCTTCAATGTATAGATTAATGTTTCTCAAAATTTGGGAAGTTTTCGATCATCATTTTTCCAACTGTTTTTTTCTATTCCTTTCTCTCTTCTTCTAGTATGCCTATTACACAAATGCTGATAAAGCCACATTTTTCTGAGACTATTCATTTGGTTCCACTACTTCTGTGTTTTGTTTTTCAATTATTCAGACTGCATGATAGGTCTTCATCTATATTCAAGTTACCTAATTCTTACTTCTGCTAGCTTATAGGTACAGTTTAGTCTAATACTTATTTTTTTAATAAAAATACTATGCTTTCAACTCCAGAATTTCCAATTTTGAAGAAAAAAATATTTTTTTAATGAGTTTTTATTTGAGAGACATTGTCATCATTGCTTTCCTGTGTACTTTTTAAATCATGTTTATTTTGTTCTTTGAATATATTTATAATAGCTGCTTTGAAGTTTTTCAGTGTTACACCCAGCCCCTGTGCTCTGTCACAGAAAGTTTCTGTTGCTGGGTTTTGTTTGTGGCTTTTTTTCCCCATTTTAAAGTGTTTCTTTGTACACTCAAACTTAAATGTGAATGTCGTGGTACATGACTTATATCTTAAAAGAAGAAGAAATTAAGAGGTAAAAAATTAAGTTTCTTAGAATGAGAACATGAGTCTAGGTTTT
>NC_043703.1:37164937-37176844 GCF_006229205.1 Suricata suricatta
GGACAGAGAGACAGGGAGACAGAATCGCAGGCAGACTCCATTCTTGTCCTTAGACCCTGATGCAGGGCTTAAAATTACTAACTGTAAGGTAGTGACCTGAGCCAAAACTGAGATTCTGATGCTTAACGTAACTGAGCACTCAGGCGGCCCAATAGAAATCTTATTTTTCTAATACATGCTATTTCAGGAAGTTATTTTAGCTACTCAGTCTTTCTTGTTTATTTTGAGTTGTAAGATAGAAATGAATTTGTCAAAAATTCAGAGCTTTGTGAATGGAAATATATGGGTATGGGAATTTTTTTGTATGTTAATAACCCCTTGCTAGAAATCATTTTCTTATCTACCAAATTAGTAGATTTTAATAGATAGTCTCAAGTTTTACGCAGAACTATATGTAACTCAACCAATATAAATAATAATGCTATTCCTATGATTAAGTAGCCAGTTGTAGATTACTTTTATCCTAAGATACATTTCATTTTTAAGCTGATTTTGTTTTCATTACAGTTCTGAAGAAGAAAATAAGAGGTTATAAAGATACCTGCTCTACTAAAACCTGTCTTTCTATCCAAATTGAGAAATAAGCAGGCAAGTGCACAAAATTTTATATATTGTGTCCAAACATCATTCAAAGCAACACTGTGACTCCTTCCTCCATGAAGTATTTTTATCCCATGTTCTTTCTCAAGCTTCCTCCAATGATAATATCTTGCATAACCACTGGGCAGTGTCAGTTTGGTTTAGCTCAGGCTTCTATAACCATATACAAAACTGTTAATAACGGAAAGGAAGATGTGCAGGTGGTGTGGTTTTTTTTTTATTCAATTGAAGCATCATATTGGCCTTGTAATAAAATTAGAGCAATTTTAATTTACCTTTCAGGATATATCAATATTTTCTTTGGGTAATTAGAGTACAACAGCAACCACGATAGAAAGAAAAAAGTGATTTAATTTCTAACTACATTACTTTGGAACAGCTTATTTTCCTCAGCAATAAAATGTATATAAACTTCCTTGCCAAGTGTCCTTAACATGATTGTTTGGAGGGTGAACATTGGTTTAGTGACATACTTGAAATGTTTATAAATTCTAGGATTAATGTTTACAGGTAAGAACTGATGATCACTTGACTCATGTTTCTTCATTGCTCTCTTACTTTGTAGCAAATCCATTGAAATAAATATAATAATATTTGAATAGTCTTTATAAAGTACTTTTTATTTACTTTTCTTCCCGGAATCTTGAAAGTGTTTCAAAATAGGAAAATTAGTGAAAGATACTTATAGGGTTTGAGATTAAGGACTGGCTGATTTTGAGGAGAGTCTTAAAGAGAAAAAAAGAAGTGCTTGGGATAGTAAGGTTTGAGACAGTGTCTTTGGACTGGGAATCACAGAGAAAAATGAGCCTGGATGTGAGTCTTGATAAACACATGATTAAACATGTCAAGAAAGCTGTTAGTTGTTTTACATACCCATCTCTCAAGAACAGTTATCTCCTACAGCAAGTTCATGTCACTTTTTATGGTTATTAGCGTTGTTGAACACAGGAACAGGAAATATTATCTTGCCATCATTTTTGTCTCTTTTTTTCTATGCATACCCATATACATATATCTTTATAAATGTATTATATACACATAGATAATAAGTAGGCAAAATATTTTCAATTGCACTACGCAGTAATATAAATGTGGTACATACTGCTCTCAGTGAATCTAAAATCATATTCCTAGCACTTGGGACCCTGTTGACAGCCACTGCTTTAATTCCGTTTGGATTCTCTCCCCACAGGTGCAGCAACTTCACTGCATAGTTATGCTGTCTTTTCAGATAAGATGACATTTATTGTGCATTATCAAATTTATCCTAAACTTAGTTTATTGTAACCTGTGATAACATTTATTAAAATGTTATTAAAATATATATACAAACAACTATCTTTGAAACAAAGGGTGGTTTACAAAGTCATTGGTGAGTGTTTTTGTGTGTGCTTTGTGTAGTAGCTATTATATTTCTAGAAACCTACTACTTATCCTGAATTTTATTGTGTTCTTTTGAGGAATATTTCTTAAACTACAATTAGGTAGGAATTTTAAAAAAATACTGGCAGCCATCTAACTGAAACAGCAAGTCAGTGACAGGTAGGAAAGATATAACAAACCTTGGAACCCCAGAGACCAAATTTAAGTCTCTTGAAAACCTTAATTGCAACAGGAACTAATATATATCTTGTTACTGTTATTGAGCTAGAGAGTAAAGAGGTTAAAAGGTAATACTATATTTTATGGTCTTGTTTTAATTTATATTTTAAAATGGCTTATATTTACATGTTATTGAAACTACAATGAAGTGACAGAAAGAAATCATATAAATTAAATTAGATGTCTTAAACTTTTGGAGACTTTTTTTTTTTTTTGAAGACGACTCTGCAGCTCTTTTTTGTTAACTGTTATTATCTGAAATGCATGAGGAAGAGTACAAAAGTTCTTACATTACTTGCCTTTCTTTTACAGTTGCTATTCATAACATCCCCATAATTGGAAAACATAGGCACCTGGTGAATCTTCACCAGATCACATAATATAATCATAGGAAAAGGGGGAATAAATCTTAGAACATATGACCAAAGATAACAACACAAACTAATCCAAGTAAAATGTCCTTTAAAAAAATTAATGTTTATTTGAGAGACACAGAGAGAGTGCAAGCAGGGGAGGGGCAGAGAGGGAGACACAGACTCTGAAGCAGTCTCCAGGCTCCAAGCTGTCAGCACAGAGCCCAATGTGGGGCTCAAATTCATGAACTAGATGATCATGACCTGAGCTGAAGTCAGACACTCAACCGACTGAGCCATCCAGGCTCCCCTAAAAACATACTTCATCAAGTTTTAAAAACAGTTTGTATTGGAATATTGGGCCCAATCTTAGAAATAATAAGAGTGGTACTTTAAGGAATGATTTGTTGTGTTTAAAGTGTCTTCATATATCTCGTGAGTAGATTTAACTCAACCAATGCAAGAATTAGGTATCACTGGCATCTCTGGCCTTACTACATGTACCTCAATACTAATCAAACTGCCTACATTTCAAATCATACATTAAGAATTTTGTTGATCAGCTTCTGGATGATCACTCTCTATAATGCATGGATTTGTCAATTGAAATAACAATAGGCAAAAAAAAAAAAAAGAAAGAAAGAAAAGAAAAGAAAAAACAATAGGCAGGGCTAGCCAGACCAAATTGAATTGTAAATTAAAGGTAACACTTGTGATTTCTTACTTAGATATAGATCTGGAGGTCGTTAGAGGAATAGGTTATAACTTGAAGTTGCTATATGATAATAAAATTCATCCCAGAACCATATAAGAAAGGAAGTAAGATAGAGTAAGGGTTGCGTTTAACGCCCAGAAAAAAAGTTATAAACAATTACAAGATCCCATAATGGCAATATATAATTTAACGATAAAATTATGAGTCTATTTAAAATCTTCTATGAGTTTTTTTTCACTTAAATTAATCAAAATCTATGGTATAGACATGGTCTTAGATTAATTTTCTCCCATCTTCATCCCTGCCTATCTCGTGTCTTCTGCATTATTCTCTAAGATCTAGCCAGACTGATTTTTTTTTCACTTTTCAAGCATACAAAATTTTCTCTTATTCCAGAAAAATACCCATATTTGTTTTTATTTTATTTTGTTTTGTTTTGTTTTAGGTCTCGGTCTATTTATAACATTTTTTTAGAGAAAGCTTCCTCAAACCTCAATATAATGTAGGTTCTCTTGAAAATATTCTCTCATAATGTCATCTGTTTCCTTTGTAGCACTTACTATAATTGGTAATTATATTTTTGATGTATTCAGTTTTTAACCAGCTTTCTTTTAACTAACTGTAAATTCTAGAAACTATGAATCTGATTGCAGGCTTTGCTACCGTTGAATCCTTAGCCCATACAATAACTGCTACCTTGTAAATGTCATCTTTTTGAGAGTAGATATTACCTTGTTATGTATGTAATGCTAGGAATTCCTAGCACAGTATTTTACATATTGCTCTTAACATGTGAAAACTGGTAGCCATTTCATAATAAACAGCAAATTATCATCAATTAATTAATGCTTATTGAGACACTCCTAGGTGGTTGACAGGAAACTGAGTTAATCATTATATTTGTAGATTTCACTTTTCTGTTCTGTAAAATTAAGGTTGTGCTAAGTAATATCAAAGTTTTTTAAAGCACTTGTATTCCTGACTTTTAAAATATTGTGCTTACCGGACACCTGGGTGGCTCAGTCAGTTAAACCTCAGACTTCAGTTCAGGTCATGATCTTGTGGTTTGTAAATTCAAGCCCATTTTGGGCTGTGTGCTGATGGCTCAGAATCTGGAGCCTCCTTTAGATTCTGTATCTCGCCCTCTCTCTGAACCTCCCATGCTTGTGCTCTGTCTCTCTCTGTCTCTCAATAATAAATAAAAAGGTTAAAATACTGTGCTTGCCTATCAATGCTAATTCCGTTTTCTTAGAAAATGAAAGTGTCTTATACAGTATCTTCCTTCAAGGAAGCTGTTAAATAGAAGAGTTAAATAGGACAAGGAAATCCCAATTTTGCAATAAAAGGCTTTAACAGTTTCTCAAATTTGAGGAAGAAAATATTTGAATAATATTGAGAATACAAGTTTGATATTGAAGATAAATATATCTTTTGATAAACTTCGTAGGAGCTCTGTTAAAATGAAAATTAGTGGAACTCATACTTGTATGGCAAAAGACTTGTGAGGTAACCAAGGCAATATTCTAGTGAAACAGGAAACGAATTGATTGACAAACTCATGTTTTCTCACAAAGCACTTGTCTGATTCTAACTTTATACCAGATATAATATTGCTTGATGATATTATGCTACTTTTGTACACCTATTATCACTCAAATTTTAAGTTGATACTCTGTCATATTTTATTCAAAAATTCATCTAAAATAAAACTCTAAAGAATCATATGTTGAGGAATGATAGCATATGGTTTCCTCAGAATAAAAATAATAAATCATCTCTAAAATGAGAAAAGGCAAAATTAATAGACTACATATCCAAAATTGAATATCTTTACATATCAGCATTCATGATGCCATTTCAAAGAAGAAATAATGTCATACCTGAAGGTCAAAATTAAAGATAAGAGAAACCTAGGCTCATTAACATCTCAGAACATTTCTGGACCTGATTTAATTAAAGATCATGGAATAAATTGTACATTATTCCTCAAAGATAATACTTTTATAACATATATTATAGCCTTTATCTATACTAGCAAATTTAATTTTATGTATGTGGAATTTTTCACATGCTAAAGAAGATCATATTTAGAAATTAAGAAATAACATTATTTAAAATATAAAATGAAATGTTATATTTGTATAATGTATCTATGTTGATATGCATTCTAATGTATGGCTCAAAATCTTCAATATTCCAAATATACAAGGCAGCTCCCATGGCAGCAAAGTTAAGTTTTAATAGCCATTCCAGATTATAATATTTGATTTCTTGGGTTGATTTAGCTGTTTTCCTTCTAATAACACTATATTTTGCTTTTTCCACATGGAGAATGCTGTATGGAAAGTCACATCTAACACAAATGAGTAACTTCATTTCCTTCACTTCACAACATAGAAGCAAAACCTAATACAGTTAGAAAATATTATTGGGTCCCTCTTATACTTGTTTTACATTCTTAATGTCTCTTTCTTTCCTTTGGTGGAGGCAAACATGAAAGGCAATGAATTGAGTAATAGAGGGTAAATACAGAGGATTTTATAAGCAGTCCTAGTGAAATTATTTGCTTTATGAGATCTGAACTTTTTAGTTACTATTATGTTCTCCTGCTGGATATGGCAAACAAGTGGAGGTGGGCAGGGCAGATGAAAAGAGGATAGAGAAAGAGATTACTAACTGAGGCTGATGTTTTCAAGTATGCTTAGCTCTCTTTACTCCTAAGAATACATATTGCCAACAAGACAGATGACTATGTAGGATTTTCAGAAAGCAGTAATATGCTCCTCCTCCCCTGAGAAAATGATTCCATGAACATTTCTACTTCTACTTTCAAACTTGTCAAGATGTTCTTACTGAGGCTCTTCTGCCTAAACTCACCTGCAACATGGTAATTCTTTACGGTCAACTCCTATCTCATAAAGGGATATTCATTGTGAAGTTCATAGAGGTTTAGATAATTGAAGAAAGACTCATATGAGCAGAAAGCAACAGCAGTATGATCAATATCTATATACTCCTTGCAATCACACTGATAGGAAAGAAAACTCTTTAGCTTAACTTTTCCGAGAGTCCTGACATTTCTATTTTATTGCAATAAAATACTATATAAATTAATCTAAGCACAATCCGTCTCAGAGAAGAGAATACTTCTAATGTTGGGTAAGCCCTAGAACAAAGGGGATAGTAGGTAGGGAAAGAAAAGTGTTAAGGATGAAAGTATAATGACCCTTAACATGGATTTGAACTGTGTGGATCTGCTTATAAGTGTGTTTTCCTCCATAAATACAGTACAGAACTGTAAATGTATTTTTCTCTTCCTATGGTTTTCTTGATAACATTCTCTTTTCTCTCGCTTAACTTATTGTAAGAATACATGTAACATATGTATATGTAACACATATAATGGATAAAATGTGTACTGTATATGTTATTAGCAAGGGTTCTGGTCATCAGTAGGCTATTAGTAGTTAAGGTTTTTGTGAGTTGAAAGTTGTGCATGGATTTCTTACAGAACTGGAAGTTTGTGGTTCTTACCCTTATATTATCAGAGTCAAGTGTAATTGATATTAAAGTTTCAAACTGAAGCATTGCCCTTAAAAGTTTGACTCTAGCATCTACCCGTATCTGATGCCAGGAGCATAGGATAGAGAAAGATCACCATTTTTGTTTATTACAAGGGACTGATGAAAATTTTAAACTACAGCAAAAGTTTGAGACCGAATAAAAACTTGGCTTTTTTATTCTTGTTCTTAGTATATTATAGACGGGGTCACATTCTCTTGCTTTTGAGAGTAAAGAGTTAGATCGATGAGACTATTCCCAGGTAGAATTCCCACATCATGGCTTGTGGTAAGGTGTCTTACTCTATAATTAGAATAAAACTTGATTATGTTCAGTCGGTTTCTAAGTAAATGGAAGACGAAATAGAGGAAATGGTACATAACAGTTAATAAGCACTTATTCTGTACTGTATTGGGGGAGATACTTATCTTACTCTATCATTACCAAGACTCCTAGAAGAAAATGCTATTGTCTTTACTTCAATAATAATTAAATGGAACTTATAAATTCAGATTCAGTAACTTATCCATATACCAACAGCCATAGAGACCAGCTGTAAATCAAACCTAAGGCTGAATGTATCTAAAATCAAACTCCATTTGTGAGAGTACACTGCCATTCAGGGTCAAGTACATAATTTGCAGAGCACAAAGCAAATTGAAAATGTGGTTACCTTGTTAAAAAAAACATAAAAAAATGTGTCTCTAAAGATATTTAAATATAAAACTTTTTTCCTTTTTTCTGTGGTATTTTCTTTCTCAAAGCATTTTTAATTTGTGATTTAATATTGTTTTAAGTAAAAAAAATGGTTTAAATTACCTATTCACTTTTATATTGTGCAATGTGATTTTAAAAGGCAAACATAAGAGCACTTAGTTTATCTGCAGAATCACCAAAAATATATTATCTCTGTGTTAAAATTATGCATACATGTGTATTTTATTACTACATGGACAGTGGAAATGCTACACTAAATTGACTGAACTTTTCTCTTGTTGCTTCATGATCTGTGCATAGTCTATCAACTTTATAAGCTTACTAAAGATTAAGGAAAAGTTGAAAATACAAAGGAATCATGGCATACTTTCTCCTTCTCTTTTCTTTTGTGTCTTTGTTTTCTGGATAAGTTGTTGGCTAATACAGGGAAGTAACATAGGTAAGAGAGGATATGATAGGGTTTCTTGATGGTTCATGTTTGTTAGAATGTCATTTACTTTCGTGGTTGAAGCAAATTATGGTATAAATGAAAAGTATAGTCTCTCTTGACCTTATACTGGCTTTGAGTCTCACTAAATTTCCGCATATTTTGAGTCTTACATAATTCTCTGCTCATTGGGTGTCACAGCCATGTGTGTATGAGATAATGCAGGTAAAGTTGACTTGAACAGGGTAAGCACTCAAAAAGGAAGCTAGTATTATTATGGCAATTATTATTTTCAAAACAATTGAAGTCCAGATTTGTCTTCTCAGTGACATTTCGTAGGTTTCTTTAAGACAAGAACAACTAATAAAAATGGCTAGTCTTAATATATAAACACTATATATTTGATTAAAAACCTTAAAATTCATTCCATATGTATGCTAAACTGTGGTTATGAAAGTTCATGTGAAAGAATTAACAGAACTATCTCTTTTAACATTTATTTAAAAAAGGAAGACAGTAATGTTGTAACACAGTTTGTATTCTCCAGATCTTATGAGTTTGTGATTGACACTCCTGTGTTTTCAGCAGTTCCTAAGGATATATACATTTTTAGGAATTTATTTGGCTTACTATAGAAGACAATGGAATACAGTTATATCCAAATTGAGTCCACTGTATTTCTTCTAAAATGGAATAAGTAAATATATCAAGACATGTTTCATAAAGAAGAGATAAAAGAGATGAAATAACTGCCATTCTGCTATTAACTAAGTGACTTAAAACTTTGCAGTAGAAAGTATTAAAAGTATACCACAGAGAGGTAATATACTAAAGAGGGGAATAAGAAATAAAGAAGATTTAGAGGAAGGTATTGAAGGAGAGGTTATCATAAAGTTAAGGAGTAAGTTTGTAGCCCACAATGGTTCTTTTAATTTTATTTTTTGGCTTTATACATTGTAAATAATGAGAATTCATCAAGGACTTTGGTAAGTGATATTAATCAGCATTAACTGTTTGTTGCATTTTACCTATGTAAGAGACTGTCTTCTGGACAAAATTAAGCCAAAATTAAGTTATGTTTAGACACCTACATTTTGGGATAAACACAAACAACCTCAAGAGGTTGAATTGAAAAAGAAATAGCGGGGCACCTGGGTGGCTCAGTCAAAGCATCTGGCTTCGGCTCAGGTCATGATCTCACAGTTCATGGGTTTGAGCCCTGTTTTGGGCTCTGTGCTGACAGCTAGCTCAGGCCTGGGGCCTGTCTTCAAATCCTGTGACTCTTTCTCTCTCTGACTCTCCCCTGCTCACACTGTTCCCCCCCTCTCAAAAATAAATAAAAACATTAAAAATTTAAAAAAAGAAATAGCTCCTGGTTAACACTAATTCATGCTTCTCATAAGGCTGTATATAATTTTCCAATATCATAAGTGTAGACAAGAAGTAAAAGTCATCAAGAATACTTGTATTCTTACTCTTTTAAGGATGTATAGAAAAAGTGAAGTACAAATCAATAAGGCCATAAGAAAATCATTTCATATAATATCACAGCGTACATATTTATCTGCACAAACTAATATTTTTAATTTTCTTAATGTTTATTTATTTTTGAGAGAGACAAAGCATGGAGAAGAGGCAGAGAAAGAGGGAGACAGAATCTGAAACAGGCTACAGGCTCTGAGCTGTCAGGACTAAGCCAGATGTGGGACTCAAACTCATGAACTGCGAGATCGAGACCTGAGCCAAAGTTGGGTGCTTAACCGACTGAGCCACTCAGGTGCCCCACACAAACTACTATTAATATATATTTTAAAATATATCCCCAAATGAAAGAAAGGCACTATCTTAACATCATGACTTACAATTTCCCTTTCTTTTGTTTCAACTCAGGCAGTTTTGGGGCAAGTTTGCCATAAATTTATCTTCTGAACTGCATAACTTGTTCTACCTAATTTCTTATTCACATTGTGTATGAAATCAAAAGTTATCCTCTGAGGGTTTGCTATATACAAAATACATGGGAAGATGAAGATGAAATAAAGATAAAATCTGTCACAGAGCTACTAGCAATTCGTAGAAGACAGATATTCACCTGTCTAAAGTAATAAGAAAAAAATCACACATATAACTAATTACATGTTAAAGTACTGTATTACTGTTCTGTGAGAATGTGAGGTCACATACGTTAATTAAACACTTTTTCTTCATCTTCAAAGCAAGAAACAGTGAGTTGACTTCTCAGGTCACATCACTCTCACCTCCTCTTTGCTTCCTTCTTTTACTTTTTAGGACACTTTGATTACACTGATCCTGCACAGGGAACCCAAATAAACTCCCAATTTAAGGCACAGCTGATTAGCAACTTTAATTCTCTCTACAAACTTAATTCTTTTTATCTATGTAAGATAAAAAACTCAGTTTCTGGGGATTAGAGGTTGAACATCTGTGAGAATTAATATTCTGCCTTCTAGAGGTGTATGCTGTAAAATCTGGGTAATTGGTAAGTTCAATTAGACATTAGACATTAGAGTAGTTGGAGAACACTGTGTGAAAGCCATGAAATGTGATTTTCAATATATGTTATAATACAGGACAGAAACTGCTGTGAATCTTGAGATTATTAGGGGCAAAATCTCTTTAGTCTACATTATTAGTTCCTATAAAGTTAGGACTAGTGGCTACCGCATGAACTACAGAGATAAATGTTAACATATTCATGTTTTTAATTCTATCTATCTTATTGATTATAGTAATTTCTAATACATATGTTAGGAGCAACACAAAATTTGGCAGATCTCTTACAATGTGTTCTAATCTAAGACTGTAAACTGGCACATATTTTTTATTATGATGATACAGTAGTACTGAAAATATATCCACAGAATATATGATTCACTATGATTACAATTATTCTCAACTAAATTCCATTATTTCTGCTTAATTTAAATATCTGGATTCTTTAAAATTCACAAATGTTCAATAAAATTATAAACTCCTAAGAATAAGGTTTAAAAAGAAACAAATATTCTGCTTCAAGAAGAACATTGCATTTTGTAGACTGTTTATAAACATCTACCTTTAAATGCATCTGAGTCAGTAGCCATTGTTTATCTCACTTTAATCTGGATGTTTGGTGTCTCCGGGAGAAAAAAAATAGTTTTTATTTTACAGACACCTGAACAGACCTTAAATCTAGATGAATGACACAATTACCTAGGTAGATAATCCATTTTTCTATAGTGACAATCTGCCCTAATATTTTAGTAGTGCTGCTTTCAAGATGTGATGCTACATGCCCAAATCTATGCTTTAGTCCCTCAAGCGACAATTCAAGAAAAGTATCACAAGTGAGTATTTAATAAAGGAACAAATATAACACAAAAAAGGGAAGATTCTTTTTGGATAATTAAACAACATGACAATAAGAAGGTAACATTCTTATTTTAATGTATTTATGATAAGTAAGACAATGATGTATTTCATCTCTTTACTCCTAGCTTTTGATGAAAATGCAGTTAATATAGCAGATATATTCAAAAAAGGTACAGGACATTGGCATTGAATTTCCATTTACTATGTCCAATAATTGATGCACATAAGCGATCTTTGTAGTATTATATAATATTATATATTCATAATTGAAACATAAGAGGCTCCTTTGTATATATACTACTATATAATTGATATAATGACAGTTGTAAATGCAATAGAAATTTTTTTTCATATTTACCATTTTATTTTTATTTTTTTTACTTTATAAAGTTTCATATTTTTTAACATATGCAATTATTTTCCATCATTTACAATACAGTAGTTGCAATGACACTCAAAACAGAAAAGCAAAGTAAAAAATCAAAACACCAACTTCTGTTTCATGTAATTAGACTTATACAGAAATTAGAAGGTTAAGTAACAACTAGTTAATCACCTAA
>NC_043703.1:37176944-37191917 GCF_006229205.1 Suricata suricatta
CTCCCACTCCCAAAACCGAGGTTGAAGTGAGCACCCCTATCACCGCGTGGCAGCGGTCGCCAACTCCTCGCCAAGATGGCACTGGGCTGGAAGCTGTTCCTTCCCTTGTGGGCCACCTGGGTTCCGGATTTAGGCTACCCAGCAGTTATCTATGGAGTGAGCTTCTCTCTCCAAGCACAGTTAAGCGTTCTTTACCTCTTCCCCAGAGACAGTACTATGAGCATGTTTAGTCTCTCTGTCTCTTCCCTTTGTCTCTCTGGCTCCGCGCGCTTGCCTTGCGTTGGGCTGGGGCTCCCACCTCCCCTGCCCGTACTGGGCTGGCCCGTTTTCCAATCTCCCCAGTTTGCACTCACTCACTCAGGTATCCTTCAGGTTCTCTTCCTTCTGGAGTCCGTATTTTCTCCTTCCGCTCTTACAGATGAGAGCAATGTCCTTCTCAGTTCGATCGATGGGACAGACGAAGTTTACAGAGCTCCCTTCCTCTCCGCCATCTTGGCTCCTCCCCATGCAATAGAAATTTAAATAATGAATACAACAGATCAGAACACTGATGGGTACATGAAAAGTGAGTACTTGATGCCTCCAGTCCCTATAGAAGTTGTCCCAGTCCTTGCATTAAAGTAAATTTCTGGAAGGCCAGGAACAGATGCCTTGTGAACTGATCTCTTCAGACTATTCTTCTTTACATTTTAAAATACTTGCATATCCATTTCATTCAATTTTAAAGAAATGAAAGAAATTTCCCCATAAAAAAACATTGTTCATTTATTTTCTTAATGCAGATTCAGGCTTCTGTCTAGTATTATTTCCATTTAGCCTTAAGGCTTTTTTAAAATCATTTCTTTCATCAGAGGTTTTAATGCAGCTAATTTTCTCAGGTTTTGTCCATCTAAAGACTATTAGTTTATATTTCCAAAGGTAATTCTACAGGATATAGGATTCTAGGTTGACTTTTTTTTAATGTATATTTATTTTGAGAAAGAGAGAGGGGGAGAGAGAGAATCCCAAACAGGCTCTGCACTGTCAGCACAAAGCCCAAAGCAGGGCTGCATCACACCAATGGTCACATTATGATCTGAGCCAAAATTAAGCGTCCTATACTTAACCAACTGAGCCACCCAGATGCCCCACCTATTTTTTTTTTCTTTTAGCAATTTAAAGTAATACTCCAGAGGTGCCTGGGTGGCTCAGTTGGTTAAGCATCCAACTCTTGATTTCATTATAGGTCATGATCTCACAGTTGTTAAATTGAGCCCTTTGTGCTGGGCTTGGATCCTGCTTAAGATTCTCTCTCTCTCTCTCTCTCTCTCTCTCTCTCTCTCTCTCTCTCTTTCTTGCTCTCCTTCTGCCCCTCCCCTGCTCCCATGTGTGATCTCCCTCTCTCTCTCTGTCTTCCAAAAAAACCAAAAACCAAAACCAAACAAAAAATTTAAAAAGTAATATTCCATTTTCTTCTGGTCTCCATTGTATCTATTGAGAAGCCAAATGTATTTCTTTCATGAAATATGTTTTTATTTGGCTTCTATTGTCTTGAGTTTTCAGCCATTTGACTCTGATATGCCTATGTAGGTTATATTTGTATTATCTTGCCTGAAGTTTGCTGAGCTTCTTTGATCAGGATATTGATACTGTTTAAAATTCCTTAGCAATTTTAGAGTGTTATTGGCTTCTATCTCTCCAAATATTTCTTCTGTCCCATTATATCTAGTTTTTTTCTCTCTGTGTGTTTACTTTGGATAATTTTCATTTTACGTTCCTCAAGATCACTGGTATTCCTCAGCTGTGTCCAGGGTGCACTCAGCCTTTCAGCCCTACAACTGAATTTCTCTTTTTGGATGGTTGTGTGTGTGTGTGTGTGTGTGTGTGTGTGTGTGTGTGTATGTGTGTGTATGAATGAGTATATATTATATATGATGAAATATATATGATTTATTTAATTTATTTTACCTCTGTTGCCTTTATCTCTGAATTCTATAGACTGACACTTTGCATACAGAGAAAACATTGAAGAATCAGCATACATCTCATTACCCTCCTTTTAAGCAGTCAGTGTCTTGCACACTATGAAGTCCTGGAATAACTTAAGTATGGATATGAATGACCTTTTTTGTCCTCTGGTGCACTATCTCCATGAACTTACTGAAGGATTGTGGGCCAGAGTTGTCAGGCTGAAGTTGAGACCCCATAAGATTCCAATACTTGACACTATCTCACATGGGCCATTAAAGTTATTTAAAACTTCAGCTTATTCCTCATTATCTCTATCTATACTTGTTCATCCTGCTGATCATCCTCAGAGAAAAGCAACTATGAGTCACATACCCCCTTGGAAGGACCCAGTCAATTTCTGAATTGTACTTTATTTAGATTTACTTGAAGTTCTCAACTTGATAATGTTTTCAGAGAACTATAATTTTGTAATTTATCTGGCTTGTACTCATTGTTAGTTTGGAGAGAGACAACCTCATAAATTTATACAGTTCCAAGATGAAGATGTCCAATACGTATTTAATTTTTGGAGCCTGAAATGGGTGTAAGAGTTTTTCTTTAATCCATCATATTTTGTACTATAGAGATTTGATCTTTACTGAATAAAATCCTCCAAATAAAAATGTGCAATACAAAGAAATAATATAGGAAAATTCCTTGTACTTAGAAATTTAAAAATTAGTTAAGAAAATAAGTGAAGCAATGAAAGAAAAAGCTAATAAATAGCATTAGGCAGTGATAAGCCATATTGCACAAACACATCCATGTAGGCATTAAGAAGCTATTTATGACTTAGTTACCTTTTTTTAGTGTTATTACTTTTTAGAAAGAGAGAGAGAGCAGGGTGTGGGGAGAGGAACAGAGAGAGAGAGAGGGGGACAAAGGTTCTGAAGAAGGCTCTGTGCTGACAGCAGAGAGCCTGATGTGTGGCTTGAACTCACAAACTATGAGATCATGACCTGAGCCTAAGATGGACGCTTAACTGACTAAGCTGCCCAGGAGCCTTTAGGCCTTAGTTACTTCTGAATCCATCATAGATGAGAAGAGATAAATGTTGAACCTGGAATGTATCTTTAAGTCAAACAAAGAAGGATATAGAGGCAATTGGGTGGCTCAGTCAGTTAAGCGTCTGATTTTGGCTCAGGTCATGATCTCATGGTGTGAATTGGAGCCTCATATAGGGCCTGTGCTGACAGTTCGGGGCCTGGAGCCTGCTTTAGATCCTGTGTCTCATTCTCTCTGTCCCTCCCCCATTTGTGCTCTGTCTCTCAAAAATAAATAAATGTGAAAAAAAATTTTTTAAAAGAAAAAGGGATATAATAACAGAAGAAAAACTTTATATACTGCTAAGCTCAAGTCACTCATTTTCTATTCATATGCATTTACAGAGCATGTGGAAGGCCATAACCTCAATATCATCAACTTTATGCCATAAGTAATATTATAAGTAATCAGTGCAGAGATAAAGTAGTTTTGAGAGATCCAGGTAATGAAGATAAAGCCAAACAGGTTTCATTAGAATAAAGTAATAGACTAGAGAATTAAAAAGGAACATTTATGTAGGGGGGAAAAACCCACAAAACTTCAGTTAAGGCAGTGGATTTAACTAGCATAAAACAAAAACAAAAAGCTTTGGGATTATCAAAGACCAGAGTAAAACAAATGAGTCAAAAATATGGCTAATGAGTTGCCAAGTGATTTTGATATTAAGACAAGCTTTGAGTCTAAGAGTTGCATATGTATATTTCTACTTCTTGTTTAAGTATTACAGAATCTAAATGTGAAGAGAACTGTGAGTGGAACAGGAAAGGAAGCAGTAGAATTGATTATTAAAATTGATCATGTTGTGGGGTAACATCACCAAGATAGAAGAGTAGGAGACTACAGCCTCCATCTCTCCACAAAGATCAACAAGTAGACAGAAATGCATCATAAACAAAAACAGCTCTGGGACAGCTCTTACATCCACTTAAGAAACTTCACCAAATACAATGGAACATAAAACTGGAGACTAACCACAGAAAAAGAGAAGGAAGAACAGCTTCATTGGGGTACATTACCCCATCCCCCAAATAGGCATTTGGAAGTTCCCCAGCTATAAAGAGTTCCCCTAACTGAGAAAGGAGAGTTTGGTGAGCAACCAGTTTCTCCAGATTCACAATGGACCTGCTTCAGTTTAATTCCACCCAGATAACAACAAAGCTAACTATATAGAGATCTTGGAATAAGGAAGAAAAGTACAGGATACCAGCATCAGCCACATAGCAAGAGGGAAAGCTGTTCCTAGTGACCTGCTTTGCAGGCCACTCCAGCTTGTCTCACCACTAAAGAAACAATGGCTGGCACAGCCTGTGGATTTCACCATTTTTTGCCCCCAGGTATTCATAATCTCTGATGCCAACTGGCTGAGTCCCTCTTTGCTCCCTAAACTCCTCACTCATGCCAGAGCCCAAGACCTGCACTGACAGCCAGCCTAGAACTCTGATCTTGTAAGTCCAAGATGCCAGGCTAGACTCATAGAGCTGACCCATACCACCATGTATGTGTTTGGAGCTAGATCCTCTAAATAGATATAAAGGATGGCTTGAGATCCATCACTGACTTCACTATTTTGTGTGGACCATGGCAAGATCTTATCTCCACATAAGTGCATACAGAAAGCCAGGACCCCCACAGCTACTTATGAGCCTGGATCCAGCATGGTCTCCTGTCACTGGCCTGTACCATAGATTCACCAGCAGCTAACCCCTCCAGCTGTGCACCTGCATACCCCAGCTTGACTCCCAACACCAACTTCTACTACCATGCAGCTGTGGTGAGAATCAGTACCAACAGTAGGGCCCTCAAAACTGCCAGTGCACCCATAGTTAACCCTGGCACTTGCTGCTTACCTTGGCTCCTTCACTACATATATATTTGTAAGTGTCCCCTGCCACCACACCGATACCTGTATCTGGTCCTCACACCCCAGTGTGTGAACATGACTAGCCACAGCCACCACTGTTGCCTGCCCTGGTCCTTAGCCACTGGACCTGGGGGTACCACTGAAAAACAAAACAACCCTTGCAGTCTCAGTGGCTCCTCCTTAGTGCTCACCAAGGTCACATAGTTGTCAATGCTTTTGTACTCAGTGGTACCTGAGCTGATGTGTCACCACACTCCATGGACCCAGAGCTGCTACAGAGCCACACACTTGGCACTTTTTACCACTCGACCCAGGGTCACAGCATACTAGAGCATACCCCAACTTATAGGTCAATTTCTTTTCTCCATGGTTGAATTCTGTCAAATTTTTAAAAAAGAATTAATGCTAATTCTTCTCAAGCTCTTCAAAAAAATTGAAGAGGAGAGAACACTCTCAAACTCATTTTACGAGGCCAGCATTACCCTGGTACTAAAGCTAGATGAGGATGCTATAAGAAAAACAAACTACAAGCCAATATTCCTGATCAATGTAGATTAAATTTTCAACAAAACACCAGCAAACTGAATTCAACGGTACAATAAAAGGAACATGCACCATGACCACGACCAAGTGGAATTTATCTCTGGGATGATTCATTATATATAGGTGAATAAATGTGATGAAAAGATGCATTTTATCTTCTTAAATTTGTTGAGCATTGTTTTGTGGTATAATATGTGATCTATTCAGGATAATGTTCCATATGCCCTTGAAAAGAATGCATGTTATGCTGTTTCAGGATGGAATGTTCTGAAAATATCTATTAAGTCCATCTGGTCCAGTGTGTCATTAGAAGTGATTGTTTTTGGGGTGCCTGGGTAGCTCAGTAGGTTGAGCGTCTGACTTTGGCTCAGATCCTGATCTCATGGTTTGTACTTCAAACCCCATATTGGGGTTGTCACACAGAACTTGCTTTGGACATCTTGTCTTCCTCTCACTCTGCCCCTCTCCCACTCATGCTCTCCCTCTCTCTCAAAAATAAATTAAAAAAAATTTAAGCCACTTTTTCTTTGTTGATTTTCTCTTTAGATGATATGTCCATTGATGTAATTGGGGTATTAAAGTCCCCTCTGTTGTATTATCAGTGATTATTTCTTTTATGTCTGCTATTACCTGTTTTATGTATTAGAATTCCCTCATGTTGGGGCATAAATATTTACAGTTGTATCTTCTTGTTGGAATAACCTCTTTATTATTATATAGTGTCTTTCTTTAGCTCTTATTACATTGTTTGTTTTTAGTCTATTTTATTTGATAGAAGTATTGCTACTTTACCTTTCTTTTGGCATTCATATGCATGATAAATATTTCTTCATTCCATCACTGTCAATGTTCATATGTCTTTAGGTCTAAAATGAGTCTCTTGTAGGCAGTATAGAAATTAGTTTTGTTTTTTAATCCATTCTGATGCCCTATGTCCTTTGAATAGAATGTTTTCTTTAATATTTTCTTGTCAAATTGGCTTCCATATAACACCCAGTGCTTCTCCCCACAAGTGCCCCCCACCATGACCATCACCCCCCTCCCTCCTTCCCCCTCCCTCTTCAGTCCAGGGTTCGTTTTCAGTATTCAGTAGTCTTCCTTGATCTGTATCCCTCACTCTCCCCAGCTCTCTCTCCCCCTTCTTCTCCCCATGGTCCCCTGCCAGGTCTCTCCTGTTAGACCTATGAATGCAAACATATGGTATCTGTCCTTCTCTGCCTGACTTATTTCACTTAGCATGACTCCCTCAAGGTCCATCCACTTTGCTACAAATAGCCATATTTTATTCTTCCTCATTGCCATATAGTACTCCATTGTATATATACACCACATCTTCTTGATCCATTCATCAGTTGATGGACATTTAGGCTCTTTTCATGATTTGGCTATTGTAGAAAGTGCTGCTATGAACATTGGGGTACATGTGCTCCTATGCATCAGCACTTCTGTATCCCCTGGGTAAATCCCTAGCAGTGCTATTGCTGGGTTATAGGGGAGTTCTAGCGATAGTTTTTTGAGGAATCTCCACACTGTTTTCCAGAGCGGCTGCACCAGTTTACATTCCCACCAACAGTGTTTAGTCCATTTACATTCAAAATAATTTTTATGTCTTTATTATTCTTTTATTTTGAGAGAGAGACAGACAGAGACAAAGCAGGGGAGGAGCAGAGACAGAAGGAGTCACAGAATCTGAAACATGCTCCAGTCTCTGAGCTGTCAGCACAGAGCCTGACACAGGGCTCAAACTCATGGACCATGAGATCATGAACTGAGCCAAAGTCAGATGTTTAACTGACTGAGCCACCCAGGAGCCCCAATAATTTTTGATAAATATGTATTAATTGCCATTTTATTACTTGTGGTTGTTTCTGGATATTTTCCCTAATCTTTTCTTGTTGTTTTATGGTTTTCTGGTTTTCTTCAGTGATAAATTTGGGTATCTTTCTTATTATTCTTTGCATTAGTCGCTTATTTGTGATTACCATTAGGTTTGTATATAATACCTTCTGCACATAGCAATCTTTATTAAGTTGATGGATGTTTGGTTTTGAACTCATTCTTTACCCCTCTCCTACCTATGTATTAGGTTTTTTTTTTTCCTCTTTTTCCTCAGCTTGATTACTTTCCATTATGCTGTCTTCTAGGTCATTAATTTGTTCCTTTGATTCTTCTATCCTACTATTCATTCCATCAAGTGTGTTTCTCATTCTGTTTACAAATTTCTCATTCTGTTTACAGCCTTTATCTGTGCTGTGCTATGTTATTCCTTATATCTTTGTTAATAGTTCTCCACTCTTTTCTCAAATCCAGTGATTGTCCTTGTGATCATTGCTTTAAATTTTACACTAGGCATGTTGCATTTATCTGTTTTGCTTAGATCTCTGGCCATGGTTTTGTCCTATTCTTTCATTGGGACAAATTCCTCTGTATTCTCATTTTGTTTAAGGAAAGGGTCCTGCTGTCCTGAGGCTAAGGCAGATATGATTGGGAAGGGCAGGTATTCTGGAAGGTGGGGTGGCAGAGCTTGGTGTAAGCAGGTTAGGAAGTCAGTTTTAAGCACTGTGCTGGTTTCCACGGGCAGCTTTGTGTTTATATTGATCTTTGTGTTTATACTGAGGGATGGAGGAGGGAAATGGTGTTTGCCAGTTCATTTGTACCCTGAGGGGTCTCTCTGAAAACACTGCTTCTCTGAGACATGCTCCAGGATGAGCAACTAACCTCCCTACTGTGTGTTCCAGGCATTCTTTAGATTGCTTCTTCCAGGCTATATGCCTGTAGGATGATTGTCATGCCTTTTTTTCAAGAGCAGTCCCAATGTCTTCTGAGCTCTTCTAGAACTGAGTACGCTGACCCTTTAAATTCCAGACTTTAAGCCCCGTTTGTTGCAAGAACTTGTGAAATTCAGGTCTTCTATCTTTCCAAGCCAATTTTCCCTGTGTTCTCACATCTGTCTTTCACCCTTCTCCATGACCACAGCTCCCTCCCCACTGCAGCGACCACTACCTATTTCTTTCCCAAACTATTACTGTACTTCCGACTTCTTTGATGTTGCCTCATCTCTACTTTTAGTTATGGAGTTTGTTCTCTCAGTCTTCATCTTGATTTCTGTGTATTAGGGATGATTTGATCGTTACCTCATTAGGGATGAAGCAAATCTAGAGTCCTCTTATTTTGCCTGAAACCACTATTCTGAAGAGATGTGTGCACTCCAATGTTCCTTGCAGCAATATTCGCAATAGCCAAGAACTGGAAACAATCTAAATATCCATCTACAAGTAAATGGGTGAAGAAAACTTGGTATATATTTATACAATGAAATATTCAGGCATAAAATGAAGGAAATCCTGCCACTTTTGACAACATGGATTAAACTTGGGAGCCTTATGTTAAATGAAATAAGCCCAACAGAAAAAGATAAATATTGTAGTATCAAGGATACAAACTTTCCATTATAAGATGAATAAATGTTAGGAATCTGATCTATAAGATGGGGACTGTCATTAACAGTACTGCACTGTATATTTGAAAGTTGTAAATGGAGAGCTTTAGTGTTTTCACCATAACAGCATTATCATAACAACAAAATGGTAATTATGTGAGATAAAAAATGCGTTAACTAACTTAAATGAGGTAAACTTTTCTAATATATACATTTATCAAATAATCACATTGTACGTCTTAATCTTACATAATATTGTAGACCAATTATATCTCAATAATCCTGGGAAGAAAAACTGATTATATGTAAAGAATATTAGACTATTTTTTCATTAAGGATATAAAATGAATAAAGATAAAATTCCTCTTTTCACATTATAAGCTTAATTGAAAATAAAATTAAATTGACATAGTTAGAAATATGTTGAAACTTACTAAATTAAGAGGTTAGACAATAATTATATACTTTCAATCAGTTTAAAAGTTACAAGGATTGCTTGAAATATTTAAAAATACCTAATACATGAGACAATGTTGAAATAAATGGAATTTTTGTAAAAATCTTTCAAATGACTTTTCAAATTTTGTTTTAATTTTATTACAGAGAAGATTCAAGGAGATCGAAAAGCAATCAAATAGATTCATTCGAGATGAATATTATTTTCCTTATTTCTTATGCCCATCTAAAAATTAGAATAAGATTATTGCTCAAATATAATCTATAATCATCTCTAATAATGTGGGTCTTCAATATGACCTTTTAAAATTCTGTTATTTTGATATCACAATTACCTCTAAGCATTAACTTTATATAACCAATTTAGAATATATATTTTTGTTCAATAGAAAAGCATCTTTTAAAATGTAACATATATGTTATAAGAGTAACCATAGTTTTCTTTCACTGTAATATAAAAACGGAAAGGTGTGCATTTTAATTTTTCAAATAATTACATAATTTGAAATGCAACATTAGCTACAGAGACTTGGCTATAAGAGTGTAGTAAAACCACTAATAACTTTTTTATCATGGCCCTCTAATTAAAAATATATTTATAACAATAAAAACATACCATTATTTCAAGTGGATATATCTGTACTTGTGAAAAATTTAACGGAAGCTGTATTGAAACATTTAAATGATGACACTTCTGTAACTACTCTTAAAATGAAATTCAACAGTTAGAAGCATGACTATTTAACCACATTATTCAATCATATGGTAAAAATATATATTACAAAAAAAACAGTGATATAGGCAATTGATTAGACTTAAAACTGATTAATATAAAACAATTCAAAATAATATAAAAATTAGATCAGGCTAATATTATGTTTTTGTTTTTAAAATAATAACATAAAGATAATCTCATTTATTTTTATTGTAAATAGGGAATTTACTTTAAAATAACATTTACAATTTAAGACTAATATTGATTTCCAAAAGCTTATGTATTTTGTTCTTAAAAGACATTAGGACTTAGTTATCCAAAATTTAGTTTGCTCCTATATAAATCTGGTTAATTTGTTCTTTCTATTCTCTATTTTTTATTCAGATTTTTGATACAAATAGTGAATTAGCATTCTTATTATGGTGCCTGATGATCTTGATATACATACTTTAACAACTTAATGATGAATATACACCCAAAATAGAAACATTTACTTATACCATTATATATTCCTAATGATTCTTATACAATGATATCAGAAATTTGTATATTCATCCAGCTATACTACAAATAAGGAAAATGAAAAGGATGTTTTATTACTTTGACTCCTGTCAAAGCAAGAAATCTAACATTATATGATTTTAGTTTATCAAATTAACTAGAATTTAGAATATCAAACTGAGGGCATAAAAATATTTTTTGGTTACAAACTTATCTAGACTCAATGGTTAAGCTAGATTGATGACTGCTTATAATAGCAATATCCCTGCAAAATCAGTCATTAACACAGTTAACAACTAATTTGTTGGAGTGTTAACTGCCCTTGGCCTTGCCTCAAGCTGTTAGCAAACTGGTCATTAACTGCTGGTTACAATTGATTTCTTGGGGTTCTATTTAACAGAAATTTGATTTCAATTCAACACCTACAGAGCCTAATTTTGGTTCAGTAAACAAGTAAGTCTCTTTTCTTAAGGTTAGCCTTTATACAATACTGTTCTTCTATGATGCATCAAAAGACAGTTCCCAAAATTCAATGAATATGTGAAAGAAGTGTGATTAGTTTATAGGTAATTATATCAAAGTTAGTGTTTTCAACCTATGTGACAGGGCTGACAGATAATATAGTACAAGAAAAACAGTAAAGAATAAAATGTGTCCAGTTTAATATGTTCTTATGCTACACATTTTTAAGGGTGACCCAGTAAATGAAACCACAGTATATACCCCAAGACTAATTATATTATTTAGCCAATTAATGGTAACAAAAGCAATGGCTAACAATAGTTAAGTATGAAAAATGTCTTATTTCACTATGAATAATCACAAACTCCAACATGTTATCATGTTATCATAGTTTGATTAATCATGTTTGATTTCCAAGTGAAAATCATCATTCATATACTTCCTCTGAAGTGTACTGTTCAGTATAAAACAAATATTTATTGATTATGATCTATGTGATAGACGTTGTTTTCATTTGAATAAAACAAAGATAATTTTAGGAAATTTGATTTCTAGTGCGATTAACAAACACAAACAGTAAAGATAAAATTAGATAAAAATGCATATTCAAAAGTAAGTTTTATAAAAGGAGGAAGAATAGGAAAAGAAGTAAAAGGAGTGGGTATGTTGGAGTTTTAAATTAAGCATAGCATAATTAAGGTAGGCTTCAGTGAAAAATAGTTTGGGCAGAGATGTGAAGGAGATAACAGAGTTAGCCAGGTAGATGTTGGGAAGAGAATATTCCAAATAGAAGAAATAACCAAAGCAAAGTTAGTACTTATTCTTTTAAGGTGATAAAATATACACAAAATGAAGTTTACCCTTGCACCATTTTAAATGTAAAGTTCAAAGCATTAAGTATATTGACAATATAGTCATCACCACTATTTCCAAAATGTTTCATCATCCAAAACAGAAATTCTATAACCACTAAGCAATTTTTTCTTCCTTCCTTCCTTCCTTCCTCTCCCTCTTTCTTTCTCTTTCTCTCTTTCTCTCTCTTTCTTTCTTTTTCTTTCTTTCTTTCTTTCTTTCTTTCTTTCTTTCTTTCTTTCTTTCTTTCTAATAATAACCATTGAAATAGATGTGAAGTGCTACATCATTGCAGTGTTGATGTGCATTTTCCTAATAACTCATAATGTTTGACATCTGTCAATATGCTTATTGATATTTATATATCTTATTGGACAAGTGTCCATTTTTGGACTTTTTGTCCATTTTTGAATTGTTTTTGTTGTTGATTGTGAGACTTCTTTATATTGTATGTATATCAATCCTTTATCAACTATATGATTTGTAGATATTTTCTCCCATTATGTGGGTTGTCTTTTTTTTTTTTTTTTTTTTTTTATACTTTCTGCATAGTGTCCTTTGGTGCACAAATATTTTTAATTTTGATAAAGTTCTGTTTATCCTTTTGCAATCACCTGTGATTTTGATGTCACATTTTAGAAATCACTGTCAAATTCAATATTATGAAAAAATAGTCTTCTTTTCTTCTAAAGGTTTTATGAAATGTAGTTATTTGATCCATTTTGAGTTAATTTTTGTATATGGTATAAGGGTCCAGTTTCATTCTTTTTGTAAAATAAGGATCCAACTTTATTTATTTATTTATGTTGCATGTGGACCTGCAGTTTTCTAGGAATCCTTTGTTGAAGACTGTCTTTTCACCATTATTTGGTTTTGACATCTTTGTTGACAATCAACTGATTACATAGGTAAGGGTTGACTTACTTCTATGGTTTCTGTTCTATACCATTGGTGTATATGCTACTACCTCCCAGTTTTGATTACTGTAGCTTTGTAGTTAGTTTTGAAATCAGGGAAATCCAGAATATAAGTCTTTCAACTTCTCTGTCTTTTCCAAATTTATGTTTTATTGGGATTTTGTTTTGTTTTGTTGCTATCTCTGGTCCCTTGAGATTTCATATTGCTATGAACTAAATATCTGCATCTTCTCAAGATGTATATATTAAAACTCTAATCCCCAGTTTGATGGCAATTGGAGGTGGGTTCCTCAGAAGGTAATTACAGTTTTATTATATGATAAGGATGGGATCTTCATGATGGTATTAATGATCATATAAAAACAAAAATATGTGAGCTCGTTCTCTCTCTCCTCTCTCTCTCTCCCTCTCTCTTTTTCACACACCAAGGAAAGCCATGTCAGAACATAACCAGGAAGAGGGTCCTCACCAAAAATTTGACCATGCCAGCACCCTGATCTCTGACTTTCAGCCTCTAGGATGTAAGAAATAGATGTTTGTTGCTAAAATCACCTAGTATATGCTATTCTGATATAACAGCCTGAACTGACTGAGCTGCATATGAATTTTCACATTAATTTGTCTATTTCTGCAAAAAGTTGTCATTACTATTTTGATAGATATTGCATTGAATTTGTAGAACACTATGGGAAGTATTAAGATCTTAACAATATTAAGTCTTCCAATACACAAATATGGGTTTTCCTTCTATTCATTTGTGCCTTTTTAAATTTTTTCAGCAGTATTTTATGATTTTAAGTGTAGAAGTCCTTTACTTCTTTGGTTAATTTTGTTTCTAAATATTTTATTATTTTCAATGTCATTGTAAAGGCGGTTGTTTTCTTAATTATCTTTTTGAGTTGTTCATTGCTGGTATACACCAGGAGAACTTATTTTTAAGTGCTAAATTTGTATCCTGAAACGTTGTCAAATTAGTTTCCTGGTTTAAAAGGTTTTGCTTTTTTTGTATACTTTAGGATTATCTACCTATAAGGTTATATCATCTGTATACAGAGAAAATTTTACTTCTTTTCAGTTTGGATGTATGTCTTTTATGTATTTTTCTTGCCTCACTGCTTTGTCTAGAACTTTGAGTACTATGTTAAATTAAAGTAGTGTTAGTGGGTATCCTTATCTTGTTCCTGATATTAGAGGAATGCTATTAGTCTTACACTACTTATGCGATTTTACCTGTGGGTTTTTAATATATGGCCTGCATGATGTTGAGTAACTTCCCTTCTAGTCCTAGATATTCAGTATTTTTATCATGAAGAGGTTTTGGATTTTGTCACATTTTTTCTTTATCAGTTGAGATGACCATGCACTGTTTGACTCCTTCATTCTATTGATGTGTTATTACGTTGATTGATTTGTGTATGCTAAACAACTCTTGAATGTCTAAGATAGAAACCAGTTTCTCATGGTGCATAATTATTATAATATGCTGCTAGATCTGGTTTGCTAATTATTATCTTATTGGGGATATTTGCATCTATATTCATAAGGAGTATATCCTGTAGTTTTATTTTCTTTTAATATACTTATCTGGCTTTTATATCAAGGTGATACTGGCATCATAGAATGAGTTAGTAAGTGTTCCCTTCTCTTCAATTATTTAGAAGAGCTTGGGAAGAATTATTAATTCTTCATTAAGTGTTCTATAGAATTCATCAGTGAAGTAACCTGGTCCACTGGACGTATTTGTCAGGAGGCAGTTGATTACTGATCAATCTTTTGAATATGATGAATCATTTATTTCTTACTGCTTTCAAAATTCTCTCCGCCTTTGGGTTTTAACAATTGGCCTCTTTTTCTCAGTGTGCATTTCTGTGGATTTATACTGCTTGAAGTTTGTTGTTGTTCCTTTTGGTTTCTTGAGTATATGCATTCACATCTCTCATCAGATTTGTGGAGTTTTTGGCCACTATTTTTTTCAAATATTTTTACTTTTCCTTTCTTTCTCTTCTTCTAGGACTCTTATGATACTTATACTGGTATACTTACTTGTGTCATACAGTTCTCTTAAACTGTCTACTTTTCTTTCTTTTTCTTTCAAGCCATCATTTGATCATTTGAATTACCTTATTTTCAAGTCCACTGATGTTTCCTTAGACTTGCTCAGATCTGTTACAAACCCTCTCATGATTTTTTTTTT
>NC_043703.1:37192017-37208471 GCF_006229205.1 Suricata suricatta
TCTCTTCATTTATATTCTCATTTTTTTAAGACATCATTTTCTTCATTACCTTTAGGTTTTTTTTTGTCTGTGATTTCCTTTAGCTCATTGAGCATATTTGAGATAGTTTTTTTTTAATGTCTTTGAGTAGTATTTCAAATGTCTGGATTTCCTCAGATATAGTTTCTGTCATTTTTCCCCATGAGAGGGCCATATTTTCCCGTTTCTTTGTTATATATATATATATATATATATGTGTGTGTGTGTGTGTGTGTGTGTGTTATAATTTGTTATTGAGAAGTGAACATCCAGAGTATTATAATGCAGTAACTCTGGAAATCTGATTCTCTAACTCCTCAGAGATTTTTTATTTTAATTTGCTAAAATCTGGAACTATCTATTTGTTTGCTGTTGTATGTTTTTTTTTTTAAGTAAAGTTTCACACCCAGCACAGAGCCCAACACGTGGGTTGAACTCTTGAACCTAGTCAGAGGCTTAACCGACTTAGCCACCCAGGCACCCCTCAGGGTTTGTGAGTTTGAGCCCCACATTGGACTTCATACTTACAGTGCAGAACTTGCTTGGGATTCTCTCTCTCCCTCTCGGTCCCTCTCCCACTTTCTCTCTCTGTCTCTCTCTCAAAAATAAATAAATAAACTTAAAAAAAAGACCTACGCTGAGATTCTAGATCAAGAGTCAGACACTTAAATGATTGAGCCACCCAGGCATGCCTGGGACTATCTATTCTTGACTTTTCCAAACTCTTATTGCAGTTAGTATGATTTGTTGTGTGAAGTTAATGAAGCTTCTGTTCTGTTATCTTAGTGGTCTGCTAGAGACTAAACTAAGATTTTCTTAAATGTTTGGATTCAAAAAAGGGGAAAAAAACGTACTGGCTCTTTAACCTTTTTGGAGAGATGTCTCTGAGTAAAGCTACTGTGGTAAGAGAGTTAAAACCAAGGCAGACTTCTATGCCAGTCCCTCAGGGTACTGCTACATGAACAAGTACCCAACTCCAAGTTTTTGGAAAACTAGGGCCATTATACCTGCCAGCTGTTCTCCGAGTTGAGGTACTACCAGCTTCCATCCTTTGCAGGGCTCAGAAACAAATATGGTGACTCGCTCATGGATTCCACTCTCTTTCCTCAGAGTAGCAATCTCTCCATGCATCCAAACTTCCCTAATTGTTATGTGTCCAAAAGTCCCTAATTGTTTTAAGTGTCCAAATAAGTTATTTGATTCCAGTCTCTCTTTCCAGTTCACTGGTTGTTTTGGTGGAGCAACTGACCCCTAGGACTTCCTACCCTGCCATTTTGGATAATATCACCCTAGAGAAAGTTAAGAAAAGGATATTCTTCATGAGTCAGTCATGTTTTTGTGCATCTCATAAGCAAAGTCATTTTTATCCTGGATTATATTTACAATAGTGTTTATATGACAGACATCCTTTGAAATAAAAATGTCTACATTTGTTTGCTCTGCAGTATAATGTCAGTGTCTCCCTCTGTTTTAAAAAAAAATAGGTGGCTGGCTTATACCCCATTGTAAAAAATTAGAATTTTTTAAGTTCAGAGTTTCTTTTTTATATCACAACCCATTCTATGTGCAGGCATCATCTAGTTTTTGGCATACTGCCCTGCTGTGCTTGGGGCCTGGGGAATGAGTTAAGAAAATGTATTATTTTGGCTACTGCTATCACTATAATATTTTGTTTGTTTGTTTCTGACACAAGTCTTAGATATTTAGCCACCTTCTATAGAATTCTAGCAGGCTAACTTGTTAGCTTGCCAGTAATGTAAAATCTCTGACCCTGCAACAGTTGTTAAATGTTCAGTGAGTTTGAGGAACAGTGGGGAGCCAATGGGAATTAGAGTAAAAAGTGGCAGTGGGGTATTGGGAGATGATGTCAGAGAAGGAAGTGTAGGCTACTGGAAGGAAACATACATCTGTAATGAGTGAAATGGGAAGCTCTTGAAAGGTTTTAGGAAACAACTGACATGATGTCACTGAAGTTATAAGAGAATCATTCTGGCTGCTGTGTTTTAGCAGTTTACTGTGCATATTTGGTAAACAGGATGATGGATGGTGATTGGGCTAATGGTTATGAAGAAAAGGGTATTGTCAAGACACATACAACTGCTGGCACTTGGGATGTCTGTAGGCAGAAAAGGTTTAGAAAATAAAGTCAGGAATTCAGTTTTGATATGAGATATAGTGTTTGAGATATTTATGAAGCATTCAAATCAAGATGTCAAATAGACAGCTGACTATAGTTCTAGGCTAGAGATTGGTATTTGGTAATCAGCATATGTATAGTATTTAAATGATTGGACTATACAAACCATTAGATTATACGTCTGCACATGTCTTTATTTCAGTTTCATTCAGCTTAGAATACTACACTGACAGCCTTTTATTCTGGTTTTCATGGTGTGTGTGTGTGTGTGTGTGTGCATGTGTTACATCATCAATTGTCAATCTGAATTTTATGCTTTTTAAGGTAACCTATATTTTTTCTAAACCTGCTTTTAAGATTTGCTTTTTGCCTTGATTGTTCAGAACAATTACTATACTGTGTCTACGTATGGAGTACTTTCTTATGTATTTTGTTTGAAGTATGCAAATCTTGAATTTATGGGTCAACTTTAATTAACACATTCTTTTTAAAATTTTTTAATACTTATTCATTGCTAAGAGACAGAGAGAAACAGAGCATGAGCGGGGGAGGGGCAGAGAGAGAGGGAGAAAGTCTTAGAATTAAACACTTACTCCAGCCTCCCTGGGAGGCTGTCAAAAGCTTCACTTCACCTCCTGACCTCCTGCCACCACCTCCAGAAGTAAATTCCTTCAGGAGAAAAGGAGTGTCTATTGCCAGGCTCACCTTCCTGATTTTGCTCCTTTCTAGCATTTTTGTCTGGTAATTCTTTGATTTCCTCTTAACTCTGCAATGTCTTCAATTACTGGAGTTTATTACTATGGAGTGTAATTCTCTGAGTGAGGTTTGTTTCAAATTATTTACTCATCCTGATTAAAGAGAGAACTGTGAGTTTTCAATCAAATCTCTGGTTTTATAATTATTTAATGAGAAAATTAATCTAAATTGCCTGTAACAATGACATATATAAGTGGATAGTCCTAAATACTAGAGCAATGGTAAATGTTCTTAGTGGGAACTGTGTACACACACACACACACATATTCATACACAACATCTTTGGTATTTCTTTGCTAGTTTGATTTGGAGTTGAAGTCCTCAGTTCTTCAGACCATCATTTTACTTCATGTTCTCTGATACCTCAGAGCATAAAACAACTATGAAATTATCACAAATTAATGCAGTGGCTCCAGGGGATATCATTGGTTGATAAGTTAATGGGATGAAAATCTTGAAAAATATGTTAAAAATTGCAGCTGTTACCTAGGTAAATATTAGACAGGTTATATTTCTCACTAGAAAAGGAAATAAAGCCATATGGTGCTTATTCTTCTTCAAGTTATCATTATTATGTTGCTGGCAATAAAAGTATACAGGCTTATTCAATACCTTTTACATATATCTGAATGTATAAAGAAATTATACTGTTGATTTCATCCTAATGTGTTTGAGTACTCTGTTTGAGTAACTTTCAACTCACTATTTTTGGTTTTCACAAATATCCTACTTTTCAGATAAACTCAACACCTAAGTTGCAGATGCCATACATCTTAAAATGTGATGCTGTGATCAGAGAAATCAGCATCCCTAATTATAGAAGCAGTCCTCTGGCATGGAAATTTAAAAGGGCCATAATCTTTTATCTTCTCTGTCCTTGGAGTTAAAGATCCGTTCTGTGATACTAATTTAAAGGCAGCATACAAATGTATGCTTCTCAATTCAGCATATCTCTTTAATTTTGTTAATTTTTGTCTTATAGTATCCCTATTCTTTTGGATAGTAAAGCTGTATAACTTTTACTTTTTGCCTGAAGCAAAGTGCTCGTATTTGATTTATCTTCTGTACTTGTCTTTCTTTTAACAATATGAACTTTTTCTCAGACAAGTGCAATGCTGTGTGTGACCCCATAGGGAAATAGTTTTCTTTTTAAGGAATGTGTACAAAGTACTTAATAAGTCATGTCATTCCATGATTTACTGTATATTATATTTTCAGTGACTACAGTTAACTTTCTTGGTCTCTAGATGCCAACATTTTAATAAAAACAAGACATTTTCAACAAAATGTCAGAAACAAAGTGATCAAAGTGCGGTGGGAGCAGTTTGGCAACAGTTTGAGCTTTGAATTTCCTATTCAGTTTCCAAAACATTCACTTAAAAAGCATTTATTGAAGCTGAACTGCCTTTATCAGCCTGATCAGAGCTCCATAAAGAGCATGCATGATTCAACCGCCTTCCCAAGCTTTAAAAAATATAACTTTGATATATGCCTCACAAGTGCAGCACAATAGTTTTCATGCTCACGTTTGTTAAGATTTAGTGCAGCCATTAAAGAACAGAAGGGCTCTTTGGTGGCAATCCTCAGACACACCAAATATCCCAAAGCAAAACCTTCTACAAATCAGAGATTAAGGTACTGACAAAAATTTCCACTTGGTTGCAGTTTTCCCCTTTAAACCTTATATCAGGAGTGACTGTCTTTTCGATCAAATCTCTCAGGGAGGTGAACAGATAGGTTTTTTTTCCTCTTGGAGGAAAATATCAACTGAAAGATAAAAAGTGACATTTTATGTGCCTTGTCCGGGAGTCAGTCGATTTATTTAAAAAACGGTGTGGGAGCCTGACCTATACATGAAGTTTGTGGCACGTCTCTCGTCAAGTATTGATCACTTAAGACTTTACTGTTTGCCTACTGCAATGTAGCTAATAATCTCTTTTTATTTAGTTTGTGGCTTTGAATTCTTATCGTGGCTTTTCTGATTTCTCTGGGACCTATTAGATCTCGCTTTTGCTGTGCAAATGGCTATGGAAATTAAGCTTGCTGAAGCACTTTTCCTGGGCAAACACTCTTTGTTTTCCATCAGTTCATGTGTCAAGTGGTTTGCATGCAGATAGGGTACATTTGGAAGCCGCGGGTGCCATCAATCTTCATGACTTTGCTATACACACCATTTCACCTCTACCTGTTTCAGTGGGAGACTGTGAAGGGTGGCTGAGCAATCAAGCTATTCCCCTTGACTGACATCAGGTATTTCTATCTAACTCACCTTAGCACTTTGGGGTCAATGCTGGGTGCTTAGAAAAATTGGGCTCTAGGTGATATGATCAAATGTCTTCCGTATTTTGATATATTTGCCAATTCTGTTAGCTTTCAAAATTGTGTTTTTAAATTTTATCCACAAACCAGAAGCAAAACTGAATTCTGTTTGCTTATTTGTATAGTCTACTCATTCTCGTCCAGATTTTTGTGCATGGGTATACAATAACTTTTATTTTCTGTATGACTTCGTTGAGTTACCTGTCATGGAACTAAGAAGAAATAGTAAGTTACAAAACAAAAATGAGCCATATTTATGAGGGATATTAGACTTAACTTCTTTGCATTCTATTATGATCTATAATAAATGAATTAAACTTCAATCTTTTCAAGGTAGTTGTTGATACAAATGAGAAAATTATAATGTGTAGAACAGTAAAAAAAATCTCATTACACAAAATATTCTTGTGGGTGTATGTTTGTATACGTGGATGTTTTTGTATATATTTCTGTAAAACACATAGAAAGAGATCTTTTATTCTGTCATATCAATTTAGTGAATTGATGGTGTACAGAATTATACATCCCATTTGGTGTGTCTGTTACTCCTGTTCATAGCTCAAAACATAACTCAACAGTAGTCTCTAATTATATTAGCTATATAATAGCCACAAGTTTTTTTTCTTTTTAAATTAAAGTGATATTGCTATCAAAATCTTAAAGGAACTCCTATAGACAGAAGAGTAAAAAAAAAAAAAGCGGTGTGTACTTTTTAATTTAGAACTCACATCCAATGACCATCTGCATTTCCTAGTCCAGTTACAGTGTGTATATCAGAATCATATTATATATGATGAACATGAATGAGAATAATAAAGAAGGTAAAATATTAACAGCTTCACATATTCTAATCAATAGTGAAATAGAAATATCATCCCAAATTAATGCAAAATTCTTTAGTACTCCATGTGTTCCAATGCTTTGGTTTATAAGTAAATATACATATATTTGTAAGTAAATATATGTTGTAAATATATGTAGAAAGAAAACCTCTCAAATAGTCTTAATTTTGAATTGGTGACTAAGTTAGAATTGTGAAATCTGTATGTTAGTGTGTGTTTATGTTTGTAGACACATGAATGCAAATAAATAATTTATGATGCTCCTCTACTGAAAAGTAGAGCACCGTCTTTTGGATAATATACTTTCTTTGAAGAATGTTTGTCATTTATGTCCCATAAATGACTACATTAAAAATGATAGGTCCTAGTATTAAAAATGTAAACACTCTTAAAATATATATGACTATTTCCTTTTATAATATATTATAATTTAGCCCTGCTGTGTCTAAATTTATTTCTCTCTCTCTCACTCACTTTTTATTTTTGTATTTATTCCAGTGTAGTTAAAACACAGTGTTATATTAGTTACAGGTATACAATATCGTGATTCAACAATTCCATGTATTACTCCATGTTCATCAAGTAAGTGTGTTCTTAATCCCCTTCGCCTGTTTCATACAACCCCCTACCCCCGCCCACTTTCCCTCTGGTAACCATCTGTTTCTCTTCTATACTCAGTCTGTTTTTTTGGTTTGAATAGTTACATTATTAATCAATAGACTCAAATTAATAAATACTATGAATAGTTAAAATGCGTATTTTTTTGCAATGCTGTTTTTACCCTTTGCATCTTCCTTTATTCATATTCGGACATGTAGACCATGTCTATCTATTGTCAATCCCTTCTTTGAGGACTGCTTTTCCCCTTCAACTGATACTCTAAGTCTGATGATGTGGTAACACCAGGGAGCAGTCATATTCTCATACAACCTGTGGACACAGTTGATTGATCCAGAAATGTGCCATAGGTATCAGCTGAACAGTCAGTTATTCTCTGGAAATTTGCCACTAAGTAAGTAACAGAATAATCTCATTTTTTTGTTGGAAACTTTTACCACATTCCAAGTACTTATCTAATATATGGTAAGTGGCAGCTGCTGTTATGCTTATTTTTATTGTTATTGATTTAGAGAACAGGATTGTCAAATCATTGTTTTAACCTACAAATGCTAGGCTATTAGGCAGCACTTAAAGCTTTTCTCATGTCTTGCAGTGGGAAAGCAAAACAACAACAAAAACTGAGGCTCATGGATAGGATTTAATTGTTAGAATAGTTTAACTCTATAGAAAGTGAAATTTCCAAACAAAGTTGGTCTGCTATGTGAAGGTCAGGGCCTTGGTTGGGAAATAAGGGGATATAACAGGAGATAGGGATATCTAGCTTGATTCCTTAGATAATCCTGGATCACCCAGTCCTTCTGAACCTATTGGTCTCACAGAAATGGGCCATTTCTCCACATTATTCACTAGCACACTTTTCTTGCCTAAGATATTGCAGAGTTCTGTTCACTACAAAGGTGCATAACCCCTTTCCTAATCAAGATCTGCCCAATTTCCCATTAGGCCTATAATTAGCATTAATTTATAGCCTACCTACTGAAGATATGCTGGACCTTATCAGAAAAGAGAGGGAAAAGGACTTAAATGTAAATGATCTGCAAAACTTAACTAGTATGTACCACTAGCAAGTAGGAGAGACGGATTGAGTTTTGAAACCCTTTAATCCAGGGAGAATTATTGATTTAGGAGCACTGACCTGTAATATAGGATTTAACAATTTGGAAAACAAGCCCAGAACAAGGTACAGGCTTGCTACTAGAATAACTTTATAGAAACATGAAAAAGTGGTAGCCTACTCTAAGTAACGTCGAAACGTCAGAATTAACATTTCATACAGTGAATGAAGGACTAAAATGAAAAGAAATTGTGCTGACCAGAGTGGCTAGTTTATGTAAGCACCTAAAACTTGTGATAATTATATTGAAGATATAGTTAGTATAACATTTAGCATGCCCATTAGGAATATGTTTGTGAGAAAGCCACCAGCATCAACAAAGTGTGATGATGTTTCTCCATGTAGGTCACTCCTGACCGTATGAGAGGCCATTACAGATGTAAGCTTTTGAGAGCAATCCGGCTGATAGATAAGACTCTGAACCAGTGGTACTTAAGTGTTGACTAGTCAAGTGGACGGAATTATTGTGGTACATAACAAGGTCAGGAGGGCAACAATTGGAACCTGACCTAAGGAAAGCATTAGAAATAACATCAGTGGTTGTAGAACATGAAACCCCAGAGAAAAATAATTGGGTATCCTACATGGATCCTATTCATATTTTTAACATTCAGAAAAAGAAAAAGTGGCTTACCTGGTGTCTAAGGGATATCACCCAAACAAAAGTCAGCATCTCTGCCAGTTATTGGGACTGAAAGTCTTTTTGGACTCAGATTCTGTGATTTAAGAGTTTGAATCTCAGGAGGAAGGATCCTGTAACACCAGTGCAAATTGATCCTCAGATAAGTATGTGCTGCCAAAGGGGAAATGCTGAAATAATTTTAGGACTCTGGGATACAAGGAGAAATTCCTTGAATAACTAAGGATATAAAGAATCATAATTGCACCCTTATTAGATTGGGCATATTTATTTCATGTAACAAATGGAATTGTGTCCAAAATTTGACTTTCGTTGTCATCATTAGTTCTGTAATCCACAGTGAATGTTTTCCTGGTCCATGAATTTATAACTAGAATAGATATAATTGGCAGTTCGTACAGGGTCCTTGGCTTATAATATAAGAACTATCCTTACAGCAAAGGGAAGATGGAAGTTTCCGTAATTTCTTCCCCAGCCCTAGTGAAGAGAGTAAATTAAAAACAAAACAAATAAACAAAAACCAATATATTTTCCTGAGGAGATTATAGAATATATTACCACTCTGAGTATTAAGTAGGTGGGGATTATTGTTTGGGTCATGTTTTCATTTAATTCTCCAGCCAGTTATTGAGGAATGAGAGTAGATTACCATAAGCATAACCAAGTAGTATCCCCAATTGCAGACACCATGAGAGATGTGATGCTTTTCCTAGAGAAGATTAATGTAGCCATGGATACATGGGATGTGTCCAATCATTTTCTGAACATGTTCTGTTTGTTTTTCTCTCCTTATCTGAAAAAAGATAAGAGGCAATTCATCTTCACCTGGAATGGGCAACAGTATATATTGTATATTAACACCAGGGGTTTGCTAATGACTCTTTCACCCTTTGTATTAATTGAGTCCAAAAGATTGTACTGCCTGGTCATCCCTCAGAATATCACATGGGCCCTCTGTTGCTGATCAGAGCAGCTGAGGAAGAATGGAGTACCAAGTTAGAGACCTTATGACACAAGTCTCTGAGGGTGGGAGATAGACATACAGATTTTTCCTACAAAATCAGTAAAATGTTTAGACCTGTGGTCAGCAGAAGCATGTTTTGAAACATTCTTCCAAAGGATAAATTACCAATTTTGCACTTGTAACATGAAGAAAGAACACAGTGCCTCATAGGGCCTCCTTATATTCTGGAGGCAGTATATTACACACCGGGAAATACTGCTCCATACCGTGATTGGGTTATATGAAAACCTGCTAGCTTTGTGTGGTGTCTAGAGCAGCAAAGGACTCTTCATTCAGGCATGGGCAACAGTGAAAGCAGCTTCAATATTTGAGCCCTAACTTCCATCAGACAGTGGTATTAGAGATATACGTGATAGGAAAAGATTCCATGTAGAGTTATATGCACATCTTTGTTGGGAAAACCAAGTTTGAGAAGGCTGTCCACAGACAATCTTCAGCTATCAGTTCCTTTAGGATACCTCAGCTTCCGAGCGATACTTCCCTATGGGCACAGTCCTCTTAGGGCAACCCGTATCAAATGATGGATTGACAAAGGGATATATCCCCAGACAATTCTAAAGGAGTTGATTAAGGCAGCCATTAGGCATGCATTGCAGCACAACTCCATCTGAGGGCTGACTTCATGGGGAATTTCACTGGCAATAACTTTCTAGGGTTTTTTTTTCTTTTAATTTCTTAATGTCATTGATTGCTTTAATTGCCTATAAGTCAAATTTATAAAGAGCCCAAGAATAATTTACTGTAAGTTATTAACATTCTTTTGAGTATTTATTTTGTTGTTTTTCTTAAAGTTTCTCCTTGAGCTGAATAGATAGCTTGGTAATTTTCATTATTTTTTCAGTAGCACTAACCTTTAAGGCATACAAATCTCCCTTTAATTTTTTAAATTTATTTTAGAAAGGATTGTTACAATTCTTGTATGTAGCATTTTTCTTATATTATATTTTGAAATATTGCTAATATTTTCATGATTTATTATTCAGTCTTTACTCAGAATTATCTTTTTAAATTTATAAACTCATGGGGCTTTAAGTTATCCTTTGCATTGATTTTTATCTCAATTGCCTGTGCTTTGACAACATGCTCTTTGACAACACATTTAATGTTCAGTCCTTTTTGTTTGCACTTACCATATGGGAAGAGAATGTCACTTATTTCTAGTCTCCTAAGCTTTATCTTTTAAGCAGTATAACTAATCCATTTATATAACATATTTGTTGTATATTTGGATTCTCAAACTTACTTTGTGCTAACTTTTTATTTTTACATATTTTCTATTATTTTTCTATTTCTTCCCATATTTTGGATTGATATAATTTTGTTAGTTATTTTAGTTTTTCTCCAATGTTTTACAAGATGTTTCTACTATTTCCTCTTTTTAACCTCTTTTATTTTTCTATTACTTTACTAGTTTTACTAGAAATCCTATCAACTACGTTAAATTTATTGCAATAAAAAAGTACCCTCTTGCAGAAGACATGAACAGACATTTCTACTAAAATGACATAGAGATGGTTAACAGGCACATGAAAAGATGCTCAACACCACTAATCATCAGAGAAATGGAAATCAAAACCCCATGAGATATCACCTCACAGCTATCAGAATGGCTAAAATGAAAAACACAAGAAACAAGTGTTGACAAGGATGTGGAGAAAAAGGAATCCTAATGCACTGTTGGGAGGAATGCAGCCACTGTGGAAAACATTATGGAAGCTCCTCAAAAAGTTAAAAATAGAACTACCATAATCCAGTAATTCTACTACTGCATATTTACCCAAAGAATACAAAAACATTAATTTGAAAAAATATATGCACCGCTATGTTTAGTGCAGCATTATTTTCAATAGCCAAAACATGTAACAGCCCAAGTATCCATTAGTATATGAATGGATAAAGAGGTGGTACACACACACACACACACACACACACACACACACACACACGCGCGCGCGCTCCGCCCTAAAAAAAGAATGAAATCTTGTCATTTGCAACAACATAGATGAATCTAGAGAGTATAATACTAAGTGAAATAAATCAGTCATAGAAACACAGATACCATATGATTTCACTCTTATGTGGAATTTAATAAACACGAAACAAATGAACCACAGAATAAAAAGAAACCAAATAAGAAATAGACTCTTCACTACAGAGAACAAACTGATGGTTACCAGAGGGGAGGTAGGTGGAAGATGGATGAAATAAGGGGATTAAGAGTACACTTATTGTGATGATCACTGAGTAATGCATAGAATTATTAAATAGTATAATATTGTACACCTGAAAATAAGTATACTAGAATTAAAAAAAATACCCTCTGGCTGGATGATGCAAAATTAGAAAACATTTAAATCCATTTATCCCTTACTTACATTTAAAAAATTCTTTCTTGGGGGCCTGGGTGGCTCAGTTGGTTAAGCGTCTGGCTTCGGCTCAGGTCATAAACTCACGGTTCGTGGGTTCAGTCCCTGCATCCGGCTCTCTGCTGACAGCTCAGAACCTGGAGCCTGCTTCAGATTCTGTGTTTCCCTCTCTCTCTGATCCTCCTCTGCTCGTGCTGTCTCTCTCTGTCTCTCAAAAATAAATAAGAAACAGAAAAAAATTATTTCTCATGGGGTGCCTGGGCGGCTCATTTGGTTTAGTGTCTGACTCCTGATTTTGCTCAGGTCATAAGCTCCTGCATTAGGATCCATGCTCAGCATAGAACCTGCTTAAGATTTTCCTTCTGTCTCCCTTTGTCCCTCTCCCGCTCATATTCTCTCTCTCTCTCTCTCTCTCTCAAATTAAAAAAAAAGATTATTTCTCTTTTTTCTTTTAAAATTAGAAGTAATCATTAATATTATTTTATGTGATTAATGTTTATTTATATTTATCTGTATACTTCTACTATTCTTCTTATTCTTCATTTCTTATGTATTAGGGACTCACTCCAGGAGCACTGTCCTACTGCCTAAAATATATTTGGGTTTGCTTATGGTAAAATGTCTCAAATTTTGTTTGTATGAAAATCTCTAAATTTTCTCAGTTTCCATGGAAATGGTTTTTCTGCATATAGAATTCTAATTAGCAACTATTTCTATTGGTACTTTGAGAATATCAATTTACAGTCTAGTGGATTCCTTTTTTATAATATGTAACTGATAACAATGATGGTTTAACAATGGTTAAAGCCTTTTCATGTTTGTTCCTGCTGTTACATACATATGCACTTATATTTATTTATACGTAAATGGATGTATATCTATATATAAATGAACACACATATATATTTATATTTATATATATTTGAAATTCTGCTTGTGTCAGTGCTGAGTCAGTCATTCTCCAGAAGAATTGTGTTTAGACCATTTCAAGGTTCATGATGTAGGGGCAACTCTAAGGAGTATCTTCGTTTACTTCTGTTACGAGGCTTCAGAAGGCACTAAATTTAGGAACCATTTTAATCTAAATTAATGGCTTGATGGTTTTTCTCCACCTACAGTGAACCTGAGGTAACTGTCTACAGGAGAGATGCTATTTTTATAGCTTCTCAACATCATTTTTCCATGCTCTGATTAGAATCAAAGAAATTTAGGCTTAACTTTAAAGCAACATTTCCTGAAGGTGGAAGGCACATTTTATTTTGGATTCACCCTCACAGTCAAGGTCATCATTAGTTTCTTCATTAGACTCCATAATTTATGTGGACTCTGAAATTTGTTCTCTCATACTTGTATCTCTCTGATATTGAAAATCAATTGTTCAAGTTCCCCATTTGCCAACTAATTTGGGGACAAGACCAGCTTCAGTAATCTGCTAAATTCTTTGGTTTTGATCATCACTGATATTTTGGGCCTGATAATTTCTTGCTATCTTGCTAATATTGTAATACTCATAAAAGACTTTAAAATTATTTCATCGTTTAATTTCCATTATTTTCAATAGGAGGCTTGAACAGAATATCTTTCTACATTAAGGATAATCATATATGTTTTAAGATTTTTGAAACTGATATTTTTCTTAATGCCAAAAACCCAATCAACACTTCTAAATATTTCTTGTATGTATTAATAAGATGTGTACACTGTCTCTTTCAATAGAGCTGTTTCTACAGAGGTGAATGATACCAACTTTGGGCTTAATGTTAATCTTAGGTTACCTAGCTTACGTCTTCTATTTAAGACCAATTACAAGTTAGATCTGAATTTATAAGTGAATATACACTTTAATTACTTCAAAGAAAAAAAATATATGTAAACTACATTCTCATCCTAGTAGTATTCTACATATCTTTTTCATTTCCAGAGTAATGGCCCTTGGGAGGATAAAAGTTGACAATCAGGGGTGCCTGGATGGCTCAGTCAGTTAAGTGTTCAACTTGGGCTCAGGTCATGATCTCAGGGCTTGTGAGTTTGAGCCCCATGTTGGGCTCTGTGCTGACGAATCAAAGCCTGGAGCCTGCTTCAGATTCTGTCTGGCCCTCCCCTGCTCATGCTGTCTCTCTCTGTCTCTCAAAAAATAAATAAATGTAAAAAAATTTTTTAATCTGACATAATCATAGCTAGTCCTTACAAAGAACTCAGTAAGCGAGAAGACTCTCTAAATGTTCACTCTTCACAAAACTCTGGAAGAGGTAATATTACCACTTACCCCCTTCTGCAGATAAGGGAGCTGAGCCATGTTAGGTTAAATGCTGAGTTACAGCTTACAGAGTGCGAAATCAGGGAGCCAAGACGAGAGGCAAATCGTTCTGGTGTCAGAGTCCAAGACTAACAATAGTATTGCCCACTCACGAGCTCTTCAATAGGATCATCTCAGAATATCACAGGAGAGCGAAACAAACTGAGGCTCTGGCACGCTGACCTGTGTTGTGTTTTACCCCTTTAACATAATCTCTACATTTGTGCAGATTGGATACGTAAATCAACGTCAGAACAGCCTGAAGAGCCAACTACAGTTGCTTTATGACTCCAGTGCGGTGACACTATCAACTTCCAGCTACAGTCAAGCAGAGATTAGGATCATTACACCAAGTCAAAACTTGTTTTCTTTGCATAACACTGATCATGTTTTAAGGACAAATCATATGCCACAGTTTTACAGAGTTTTAGAGCTGGAAGTGGTCTCTGGGATTGCCCGTTCCCTCCTTCTCATGATAGATATGAGGATCCTGATCTCTACTGAGAGGATCTTATTTCAAAACCATGCCATGGCATCATAGCTGGTCTTCCTGATTCCAGTGTTAGCTTTCTGTGTGCATTGTTCTCCATCTTAATGCCTAGTACCCAACAACACTTCTAAATATTTCTTGTACGTATAAGTAAAATGTGCACACTATCTTAGGAGTAACGTTTTACATGCCTGTTAACTCAAGCTTGTTATTTTTGTCATTCAGTATTTCATATCCTAATTAATTTTTTAAGTTCTTCTATCCATTTGTAAGTGTAATAAATTAATTCATTCCATTAGAATTGCATATATGTCAATTTATCCATATATCACTTAGTAGTATTAGTTTTTTATACTTTTAAATCATAAGGTTACATAAATTTTTATTTTTTTAGAATCATTTATCTTCATAGTGTTTTTTTTATCTTATATAAATATGAAATAACCTTTCGGGACCATTTTCTCTTTTTGCTGTTGTAAAATGTGAGGATTTTCCCCTTATGCTTTTATTTTTTACCTCCCCTAGGTAGTTTGATATAGAATATCTAAGTCTTCACTGAAAGGTAAACAATTTTTCACTTTACAATTGCTTATCTTTTTTTGAATAGGGGATCCCTAGAGGATCAGTATCCAGCTAGGGCTGAGCTCTAGCTCATACTAAAAATACATACCTGTCTTCTAAGTGAAAAGGAGCAAGAGAAGAGTCTCTGACTGACCTGGCTTTCTCTAATTAATAATCATACTAGTTGCAGTCAGATTTTTTCCATTCTTTGGTAGAATACCATTACCCTCCATCCCCAAAAGACTACCATTTTCAATTTTTTATTTTCATTATGCAGTAAATACTTAAACTTTTTTAGCTACTTATGGCACTCTGTTTCCCACATCAGTTAATGTTTGTATATAAATATTTTTATATTTTATTTCTATAAATTTATAGGTATATGTGTACATATGTATGTATATATGTATGTGTATATACATGTGTACATGTATGGATATCTATATGTATGTGTGTGGTCTCAAGGGATCTGACACATTAAAGTGAATACAACTCTTTATAGGCTACCATTTAACAAATGACAACATAATATTAATTTTATATTAAAAAATACTCCTTTTTAAAATATGCTATAGCAGGGCGCCTGGGTGGCTCAGTCGGTTAAGCCTCCAACATCGGCTCAGGTCAGATCTCACGTTTGTGGGTTCGAGCCCCGCATCAGGCTCTGTGCTGACAGCTAGCTCAGAGCCTGGAGCCTGCTTCCGGTTCTGTGACTCCTTCTCTCTCTGCCCCTCCCCCTCTCATGCTCTGTCTCTCTCTGTATCAAAAATAAATTTAAAAAATTTAAAAAATAAAATAAAATATGCTATAGCGAATCAACTCAAGTTTTTAACTTGTCATATAAGATTTGAGAATTTGATATGCTATCTGATTCTGACTCACATCATAAACTTTATATAAGATTATAATAATCTTATATTAAGAATAACTTGGTTTAAATTGGTGATAGTAATAGTATTTTAATAGTATTCATGAAAATTTTCTATTATGAGTCACTTTTTAAAACAATATTATCTTGATGAAGTCCCAAGGGTTCAGTTTTGCTTTAATTTCCCTTGCCTTTGAGGATGTGTCGAGTAGGAGATTGCTGCGTTGGAGGTCTAGGAGGTTTTTTCCTACTTTCTCCTCGAGGGTTTTGATGGTTTCCTGTCTCACATTCAGGTCCTTCAGCCATTTTGATTTTATTTTTCTGTATGGTGCAAGGCAAAGGAAACAATCAAGAAAACTAATAGGCAACCGACAGAATGGGAAAAGATAGTTGCAAATGACA
>NC_043703.1:37208571-37209900 GCF_006229205.1 Suricata suricatta
GCTTAACCAACGAAGCCACCTAGGTGCATCTGAAATTACTTTTTAAAATTTAAATCATTACTCTAAGAATATTGGGAGGAATTATTGTATATTTTCTAGAAATCAATGGCATGTTTTAAAAATAAAGTATATAAAAAACAAACAAATGTGCTACTTGTCACAAGGTATATACCATTAAATCACAATATTTTAGAGAATGGATGGAAACAGATGGAACACTTGATTTTACATTTAGAAAACCTATATCATTGCCAAATTGTTTTTTTGTCAGTAAACCATACCAACTATGTTTTTAATATTTTTTAGAGACAGAGTACACACTAGTGGGGGAAATAGGCAGAGAGAGAGAGAGCAGAAGAGAGAGACAGAGAGAGCGAATCTTAGGCAGGCTCCTCAGCATGGAGCCCAATATGGGGCTCTATCCCATTACCCTGGGATCAGGATCTTAGCTGAAATGAAGAATTGGAACTCAACATACTGATCACCCAGGAACCCCATATATCAATTATTTCTTCTGTTTATACACCTCACATTCAGCAGACACACCAATAATTCTATTAGAATTATTTTATTGAGTATAACTGCCTCATCAAATTTTTCTGGGACTTGATCAAATAATCTACTAATAACTGATAGCAATTCTAACCTCAATATTCTTCATTAAATGCTGTATGTACACAGATGAACTGCCATCCTTCCACAAAAAATTATGCATACCTGAATGATTATAAGACTGAAAAAAATCCTACCAATAACTCAATAAATAAAACTATATGCAACTGGAATCACATGGTGGCATTAATATTGTTTTATTTATTTATTTATTTTTGAAGAAAACTGTTTGGTTTTATTTTTTTTATAAACCAGGAGAAATTTAAACATGTTGACCTGGTATCTCACAGTTCTTTTTTTTCTTTTAAATTCATAATCAAATGGCTGAATGGATCCATCAGGTCTGCACATTAGAACCACCCTTAGCACATATATACAGCCCATAGCCAGTATATATTCATGCAATAGAATACTACCCAACAACAGAAAGGAACAAAATACTATTATAGTACAAACTGTCCAGTTTCCCAACATCATGTGCTGAGGAAACTTTCTTTTTTTTCATCGGTTATCCTTCCCTGGTCTATCAAAGATTAGTCGGCCATACATTTGTGGGTCTATTTCTGGGTTCTCTATGCTGTTCCATTGATCTGTCTGTTTTTGTGTCAGGACAATAATGTCTTTTTTTTTTCCATAATATTTTATTGTCAAATTGTTTTCCATATAACACCCAGTGCTCTTCCCCTTAAGTGCCCTCCACCATCACCACCACCTCTT
>NC_043703.1:37210000-37213970 GCF_006229205.1 Suricata suricatta
AAAATCTTAAAACTCCAGTATAATATAAAATAATTTTAGTACATTATTCTTTCTCATTATTTGTCCTCATGGTTTTTATTTACATATAAATGATTATGGGTTGAATTGCTTTCTTCACAATTTTAATTTGAATAATTATATTATCATTCTAATAGTGGAGTATTGTTAATTTATAATTTTGTAACTGTAAGTTCATGGACATATTTTCAAATGAATACACTTTGTAATTGTTACAGATTTCAAATATATTACTTGTAAAATAGTGGATATAAGCAAGTGCCTCACTGCCTTATTTAGTTTAAGAAACTAATTCAGTCTTCAGTAATGCATTCATAGAAAATCCTGGTAAAAACACACCTGCTTATAGACCGGTGATACTATCTGCTTATATATGAGGAGTGTATCAAGATTAAAACGACAACAATAGACAAGTTGTTCTGAAAAGTAACTGCCCTGTTTTTTCTCAACTGTGCTCTAAGGGAGCTCATGGAAAATAGATGAAATGGGTTAAAAGTCAAGAGTAATTATGAAAAACTATAGTGTTAAATTGAACATAAGAAATGTGTCTCCTTATATAATCTTCTCTTCTCATTTTCTCCTTTACTTTTAAATGTCATCCCTGTACTCAAATTATTTAGGATCGTGCTTGCAAAATGGTAGAATGATTTTTATGTAACTTGACATAAACTTTTGATAAAATTGATTGGATACTTTGTTAAATATAGCTTGTTTAGATTGTGAGTCTACTTTCTTTGACTTAAAGAAATCAAAATGTAATATAATTGAGGGATGTCAGCTTTCCAAGGGAAATAGCTTAATTTACCTTTAGATTTCTTTTCCACTTCATCTTACAAAATCTTTTGGTTTTCGGTAGATGCTTTATATATAATTTCTCCATTTTACATGTATATTCAAAGTAATACCATAATGAGGTATGTCACAGAATAATTTATACCTTCATTACTAGTTAATTATACCAATCAGTTAATCCACATATTAGGGAAATTTTTATTTTTATTCTTAACACAAACATTAAAATGATACATATTTAATTTATCATTTTCTGTAATGTATAACTTCAGGTTAAAATAATTATATTTAATCAATGCATATTCTACTACTTTGATAAAAAAAGAACAAAATATCTAGTTTACACATTTCCAAGAATGAGTACAGAGATTTGAATAAAAGATAGTTAAAAAATAAGTTTTTGAAAGCTTTTAGATGATACAAATATATAATTTTAAAACCCAATATATTAATTTTAAATTTTACCAAAATGTAAGGAAATTCAAAGTTTCTAAAATTTTTTAATGTTTATTTTTGAGAAACAGAGAGAGACAAAGCATAAGTGAGGGAGGAGCAGAGGCAGAGGGAGACATGGTATCTGAATCAGGACTTAGGCTCTGAACTGGAGCCCTCCTGACACAGGGCTTGAACTCACGAACATTGAAATCATGACCTGAGCTGAAGTCAGACACTTAACCAACTGAGCCACCTAGGCACTCCTCAATTTTTTTTCTTTTGTAGTTTATTGCTCACCCCCACAAGTGCCCTCCTCCATGCCTATCACCTCTCTTTCCCCCTGCCCCTCCCCCTCAGATTGTTCTCAGTATTCAAGTCTCATGGTTTGCCTCCCTCCCTTTCCAAAAGTATTTTCCCCCTTCCCCTCCTCCATGGTCCTCTGTAAAGCTTCTCCTGTTCCACTTATGAGTGAAAACATATGGTATCTGTCCTTCTCTGCCTGACTTATTTCACTTAGCATAATACCCTTGAGTTCCATCCACATTGCTACAAATGGCCAGAATTCATTCATTCTCATTGCCATGTAGTATCCCATTGCATATACAAACCACATCTTGATCCATTCATCAGTTGATGGACATTTAGGCTCTTTCCATGATTTGGCTATTGTAGAAAGTGCCGCTATGAACATTGGGGTACATGTGCTCCTATGCATCAGCACTTCTGTATCTCTTGGGTAAATCCCTAGCAGTACTATTGCTGGGTCATAGGGGAGTTCTATCGATAGTTTTTTGAGGAACCTCCACACTGTTTTCCAGAGCGGCTGCACCAGTTTACATTGCCACCAACAGTGTAAGAGGGTGCCCATCTCTCCACACCCTCTCCAACATCTATAGTCCCCTGATTTGTTCATTTTAGCCACTCTGACCTGGGTGAGGTGGTATCTCAGTGTGGTTTTGATTTGCATGTTCCAGATAATGGGTGATGCTGAGCTTTGTTTCATTTGTCTGTTGGCTATCTGGATGTCCTCTTTGGGGAAGTATCTATTCCTGTCTTCTGTCCATTTCTTCCCTGGATTATTTGTTTTTCTGGTGTGGAGTTTGGTGAATTCCTTATAGATTTTGGATACTAGCTTTTTATCCAATATGTCATTTGCAACCAACTTTTCCTATTCTGTTGGTTGCCTATTAGTTTTCTTGATTGTTTTCTTTGCCATGCAGAAGGTTTTATTTTGATGAAGTCCCAATATTTCATTTTTGCTCTTGATTCCCTGCCTTTGGGGATGTGTCAAGTAAGAAGTTGCTGCAGTTGAGGTCAAGGAGGTTGTTTTCTGCTTTCTCCTCTAGGGTTTTGATGGTTTCCTGTCTCACATTTAGGTCCTTCATCCATTTCGAGTTTATTTTTGTTTATGGTGTAAGAAAGTGGTCTAGTTTCATTCTTCTCCATGTTGCTGTCCAGTTCTACCAGCACCGCCTGTTAAAGAGGCTTTTTTCCATTGGCTATTCTTTCCTGCTTTGTCAAAAATTAATTGGCCGTACATTTGTGGGCCCAGTTCTGGGTTCTCTTCTATTCCATTGGTCCTTGTGTCTGTTTTTGTGCCAATACCATACTGTCTTGATGATGACAGCTTTGTAGTAGAGGCTGAAATCTGAAATTGTGATGTCTCCCATTTTGGTTTTCTTCTTCAATATTCCTTTGGCTATTTGGGGTTTTTTATGGTTCCATACAAATTTTAGGATAGTTTGTTCTAGTTTTGTGAAGAATGCTGGTGCAATTTTGATGGGGATTGCATTGAATGTGTAGATTGCTTTGGGTAATAATGACATTTTAACAATGTTTATTCTCCTATCCATGAGCATGGAATAATTTTCCATTTCTTTGTGTCTTCTTAAATTTCCTTCATAAGTTTTCTATAGTTTACATCATACAGATCTTTTACATTTTTGGTTAGGTTTATTCCTAGGTATTTTATGGCTTTTTGTGCAATTGTGAACGGGATTGGTTTCTTGACTTCTCTTTCTGTTACTTCATTAATGGCGTATAAAAATGCAAACGATTTCTGTACATTGATTTTATACCCTGTGACTTTGCTGAATTCGTGGATCAGTTCTAGTAGGCTTGTGGTGGAGTCTATCGGGTTTTCCATGGACAGTATCATGTCAACTGTGAAAAGTGAAAGTTTGACTTCATATTTACCAATTCTGATGCCTTTTATTTCCTTTTGTTGTCTGATTGCTGATGCTAGGACTTCCAGAACTATGTTAAACAACAGTCGTAAGAGTGGACATCCTTGTCGTGTTCCTGATCTCAGGGGCAAAGATCTCAGTTTTTCCCCATTGAAAATTACATTAGCTGTGGCTTTTCATAAATGGCTTTTATGATGTTTAAGTAAGTTTCTTCTATCCTGATTTTCTCGGATGTTTTTATTAAGAAAAGATGCTGTATTTTGTCAAATGCTTTTTCTGCATCTATCATTAAGAACATATGATTTTTATCTTTTTTTTTGTTAATATAATGTGAAATATTTGCAAATATTGAACCAGCCCTATAACCCTGGAATGAATCCCATTTGATCATGGTGGATAATTCTTTTTATATGCTGTTGAATTCGATTTGCTAGTATCTTGTTGAGTATTTTTGCATCTGTATTCATCAAAGATATTGGCCTGTAGTTCTTTTTTTTTTTTTTTTTTTTTTTTTTTTTTTTTTTTTTTTTTTTTTTTTT
>NC_043703.1:37214070-37288303 GCF_006229205.1 Suricata suricatta
GTCCAGTTTGGGAATCAAAGTGATTCTGGCTTTGTAGAATGAGTCTGGAAGCTTTCCTTCTATTTCTATTTTTTAGATTAGCTTGAGAAGAATGGGTATTAAACATGCCTTAAATGTCTGGTAGAATTCCCCAGGGAAGCCATCTGGCCCAGAGCTCTTATTTGTTGGGAGATTTTTGATAACTGATTCAATTTTCTCACTGGTTATGGGTCGTTCAGATTTTCTATCTCTTCCTGTTTGAATTTTGGTAGTGCATGTGTATTTAGGAATTTGTCCATTTCTTCTAGGTTGTCCAGTTTGTTGGACAACCTGATTGTCCTGATATTTGTTTGTATTTCTGAGGCATTGGTTGTAATAGATCCATTGTAATTCATGATTTTGTCTATTTGGATGCTCTCTCTTTTCTTTCTGAGAAGCCTGGCTAGAGGTTTATCAATTTTGTTTATTTTTTCAAAAAACTAACTTTGGTTTCGTTGATCTGCTCAACTGTTTTTTTTTTATTCTATATTTTTTATTTATTCCCTGATCTTTATTATTTCTTTCTTCCTCTGGGTTTGAGGTGCTCTTGCTGCTCTCCTTCTATTCCCTTTAGGTGTGCTGTTAGGTTTTGTATTTGTGCTTTCTCTAGTTTCTTGATATAGGCCTGGAGTGCAATGTGCTTTTCTCTTAGAACTGCCTTTTCTGTGTCCCAAGAAGTTTGTATTTTTGTATTTTCATTTTCATTTGTTTCCATATAGTTTTTAATTTCTTGTCTAATTGCCTGATTGGCCCATTCCTTCTTTACTAGGGTGTTCATTAACCTCCATGTTTTTTGAAGGTTTTCCAGACTTTTTCCTGTGATTTCAAGTTTCATAGCATTGTGTTCTGAAAGTATGCATGGTATGATCTCAATTCCTTTATATTTATTGAGGGCTGCTTTATGACTCTGTATGTGGTCTCTCTTGGAGAATGTACCATGGGCACTAGAGAAGAAAGTAAATTCCATAGCTTCAGGATGTAGAGTTCTAAATATATTTGTCAAATCCATCTGTTCTAATGTGTCATTCGGGTCCCTTGTTTCTTTAGTGATTTTCTGTCTAGTTGATCTATCCATTGCTGTAAGTGGAGTATTAAAATCCCCTGCAATTAGCACATTCTTATCAGTAAGATTGTTTCTGTTTGTGATTGTTTTATGTATTTGGGTGCATCTATGCAGTACACAGATGCTTATAATTGTTAGCTCTTCCTGACGATAGACCCTGTAATTAGTATATAATGACCTTCTTTATCTCTTGTTACTGCCTTTATTTTAAAGTCCAGTTTGTCCAATATAAGTATGGCTACTCTGGCTTTCTTTTGACTTCCAGTCTCATGATAGATATTTCTCCCTCACCTTACTTTCAATCTGAAGGTGTCCTCAGGTCTAAAATGAGTCTCTCGTAGACAGCAAATAGATGGGTTTTTTAAATCCATCCTGCTACCCTATATATTTTGATTGGAGCATTTAGTCCTAATTTACATTCAGTGTTATTATTGAAAAATATGGATTTGGAGTCATTGTGTTCTCTGTGGGATTCATGCTTGTAGTGGTGTCTCTGGTACTTTGTGTTTCTTGCAACATTTTTCTCATAGAGTCTCCCTTAGAATTTCATGTAGGGCTGGTTTCAATTTGTGTGTTCTGGAAAACCTTTATCTCTCCTATTTTGAATGACAGGCTTGCTGGATAAAAGATTCTTGGCTGCATATTTTTTTCTGTTAATCACATTGAAGATTTCCTGCCATTCCTTTCTGGACTGCCAAGTTTCAGTAATAGGTTTGCAACTATTCTGATAGGCCTTCATTTGTGTGTTAGGGCCCTTTTATCCCTAGCTGCTTTCAGAATTCTCTCTTTATCCTTATATTTTGCCAGTTTCGCTATGATATGTTATGCCAAAGGTCGACTCAAGTTACGTCTGAGGGGAGTTCTCTGTGCCTCTTGGATTTCAATGTCTGTTTCCTTCCCCAGATTAGGGAAATCCTCAAATATAATTGGTTCAAGTACCCCTTCAGTCCTTTTCTCTCTTTCTTCTTCTTTAGGAATTTCTATGATAGGGATATTGTTCTGTTTGATTTTATAACTCAGTTCTCAAATTCTTCATTCATGCTCCTGGATCAGTTTATCTCTTTTTCTCAGCTTCCTCTTTTTCTATAATTGTTTCTTCTAATTCACCTATTCTCCTTTCTGCCTCTTCAATCCATGCAATGGCTGCCTTCATTTTATGGCACCTCATTCATAGCATTTTTTAACTTGTCACAACTATTTTTAAGGTCCATAGTCTTTGGAGCAATAGCTTCTCTGATGTCTTCCATGCCTTTTTCAAGCCCAGCGATTAATTTTATGACTATTGTTCTAAATTCTTAGTCAGTTATGTTGCTTATATCTGTTTTGACCAATTATTTAGCTGTAACTTCTTTCTGGAATTTCTTTAGAGGAGAGTTCTTTCACTTTGTCATTTTGACTAGCTTTCTGTCCTTCTGGGTTTTAAAAGTTTGTTATATGCTCTACACCTGTGAGTATTGCTATATTAAAGGAGGCTCATTGACTGTGCAAGGCCTGTCCGTTCAGGAAGTGTTCTTTTAATGGTGTCCCTTGGTCTCTCTTGTTGTGCCTTTGGTTGTTTTATTTCCCTTCTCGTAATGAAATTTGAGACTCTCCACCATGTGTAGTTTGGCTTGTTTCTTGAGGTGGCCCTGGAAAGGAAAACAGACAGACAAACAGGGAACAAAAGCACATAAACATACAAACAAATCAAACAAACAAGCAAACCAAAAGGGGGGAGGGACCCAAACAACAAAAGACAAAGGGCAGTTTAAAAGCATAAAACCAGAAATCCCAGTTACAGATAAAGAGCAGGGTGGAGGTAGTGCTGATGGAAGAACAAATACAAAGAGAGAAATGACACGGGTGGGGAGAAAGAGAAATTGAACTTTGACCAGGCAGATAGATGAAAAGGCTTAATTTAGTTAGAGAAAAGTGAGCATGCAGCAGAAGGTGAGGAGAGAAAAAAAATCAAGATAATGTTACCTTGAGAAACTATATAGTCTAAGTATTTCAGAGAGAGAGAGAGGAAGGTAACGTTGGAGGTATAGAATACGAACCAAGAGAATGGATTAGATATGACTGTTTAGTCAAATCTATAACCAGAATACCCAGTCCATCGGACTCCGGTAGAGTTAAGAATGAGATAAGGGAGAATTATCTGAATAGCAAGAATTGATCTAGAGTTAATCACGGCAGTGCATCAATGCTGATCTTGTGTGAGGAGCTGTCTGTTTCTGCAGCATCTATCCAGCTCCAGTAACAAAGCAGCTATCCAATGCAAACGGGCATGGTTTGGTGTAGGCCGGTCTTGCCTCCACTGTGGGTCCCTCAGCCCCTCCCTGAGGCCCCGCCTTGGTGGCTGTAGGGAGAAAAATGGTGACCCCCAGCCCCTTCTTGAACCAAGCGTTGCAAATCACTCTTTTGGGTTCGATCTCACTGTGCCAGGGGCACAGCCAGGATGGGCCACGTTCTATGTCCTGCCACCAGCTTCATTTCCAGCTCTTCCTCCATGTGCAGTAATGATACCACTGGAAATGTAATCCCACAAGCCCAGACAGGGACTCTTCCTAGCCAAGGATGGAGTAGGGGAGCAGTTTCTCATGGTGCTGACTGAGTCCCTTGCATACAGTCTGTACCAGAGGAAATTTCTGGGACTGGGGCACCCAGCCCAAAGAAGCATCTGCAGTTAGAGATAGTATTTCTCTCAGAATGCCCTGCAGTTAGAGATGGGATTGTAGGATCCCTCTTAGTCCTGGCTGAGGTTTTTCTCTTCTCCAGGGACAGTTCTACGAGCAGCATCAGCTGCTCTTTTCCCTTTTTCTCTCTACAGAGGGGGCTCCCTCCCCTCCGTGTTTCTGTGTCCCGGCCCATTTTTATCTTCCCCAGCTCACAATCATGCCCTATGAAGCTGTCTTCTTAGTGGACTCTGTCTCTTTTCCTCCCAGGCTCTTGTGGTTCAGCATCTTTTGGCTTCAGCCCTTCTTTGTTTGATGGATGCAGGAAGTAAAGAACTCTACTTCTCTGCCATCTTGCCTCCCCAGAAAATTTACTCCTTATAGACATTTCCACCAGCTCATCATACAGGCTTAGCCATGCCCGGATCTTAGGAGCTCCTTTCAACTTTGGTTGGGACTCTTCTTCTCCTGACCCATTGCACCCTGTGGTAAGTTCCTGATTCTCAAAATTCTTTAAAAATGGAAATTTTATTACAGACAAAATGTGAAGCCACAGGTAAATTGGCAGTAAGCAACAAAAGAAAGTTTCATGGCAGTGTCACTTATTTCATTAAATATTTATCAACACTTATTAAAATGATACTGAAAGAGACAATAGAGATACAAAATGAGGAAGATATGCCCCATAATTTATTTTTTTCATGGTCCTGATGCATAAACATACCTTTTTAAAACTATATTTATAAGCAAGTTTCATTTTTTTTAAAAAAGCACGTTTTTTTAAATCCATAAATAAACACATCATACATTTAGGTGTGTTAAGAAAATCATTATAGAAGTGCCAAAGTTTGAATTACATTTTCAAGCAAAAGTACATGTTTACCAGGTAGTAAGATGGGCAGTTATATTCCTAGCAGATAAATTGTACACAGAGACTTAACATGAAGCAATGAAAGAGTGTTTTTGGTTAAGAAAAGAGTGCAAAATCATGAACACAGAGAGAAAGATGAGTGATGTGGCTGACAAGAATAAAACAAGAAACAAGAAATCAAGATAAGAAAAAAAATAGTGCCTAGTGCCTTGCACTTCATGTTCAGTAATTAGAGTTTTTCTGTGTTAAATAAAGAGGTATTTAAGCGGTTTAAAAGTATATAGATTGCATTTGAGGTCAAGACTGGCAGACAAGTTCAGAGCATGTTACAAATATACCATAATGTAGGTAAGAAAGGAAGAAAGCCTGAAGTATACCGATAGTGAGCAGCCTAGACAATAATAATAATAATCATCTTTGCCCAGATGGTGTCCTTGGAGCCTATAATGGCTTATCTATGATTAGACTGAGAGAAAAAAGCAATTAATAGAATAGAAAAAAATTCTATTCGTTCATTTTAAATAATAATATAAAAATAATACCTCAATTAAAGATTGCAAATACAAGTTACATGTAAGCCTTTATGGCTGCATGTCCATGTTTCTTTGATTTAACTATAAGCTCCAGCTTTCTCCTGACATTCCAGAGTAATTACTGATAGCAACACTCTCACTCTTAAGTGTCACAGTTTAGTTGATAAATTATATTGTCACCATAGTCATAAGTTACATCTGTACATCACTACATATCTTCTCATTTTACATTGTATTAAAATCAAAGAGGAGACATCTCAAAGTGGGAAAAGTTAGGAAAAAAATATGCTGAAAGCAAATTTAAAACTTAGTCCAGCACTTGATTAATTTTGTCACCTGGACAAAACTAACAAAATTTGAAAAAACATTCAAATTCAGGATTGTTTTTCTTTTTGACTGAGATACAAGCACATGCCCTATGTCTTCACACTGGCTAAATCTTTTTTTCAACAACTTAGAAGGTCAATGATGAGATCTTGCTGCAGACATTTCAGTTTTATCAGTAGGCAACATTTTCAACTTTTTCTTATAATGCACACTGCTGTCCAATGCCATAACAAAGCTAAATCTTGAATGAAGACCTATTGTATGGTCAAATATTTATGTATATTTTTCCTCGAAGTTAAAACATTTTAGGAACTATATAGTTCCAGGCATGTGATTACTAAATGTGGAGTGATCACATTCATAAGTAGCATTCTCATCTTATAGATTTACTTTAAAACTGCTTCACTCTCTAGGAAAAAAAAATATATATGTATTAATTTATAAACACACATCATTCTTGCAGCACCTGTGTGGCTCACTTCATTAAGTGTCAGACTTTTGATTTTGGCTCAGGTCATGATATCATGGTTCCTGGGATTGAGTCCCAAGTAGGGCTCTATACTGACACCCTGGAAGCTTCTTGGAATTCTCTCCCTCTCTCTCTGCCCCTCCCCGACTTGCATTCTCTCTCTCTCTCAAAATAAATAAACTTTTAAAAAATATACATCATCCTCATGAGTTTGTTTTCAAAACTAAATCTTTATTTCAAAATTTGTAATATCTATTTTTGTTAAACAGCATAGTAAACAAATGAGTAAAGAAAGAATTATCTAATATAAATTAATGTACATAAAATACTTAGGAAATATTATTTAGCATATCATGCATGATTATTCAATTTTCATCATTAATTAATATCACTAGAAATGACCAGTTAATATCATTAGCACTTTGCCAGGGGAAAGAAAATTTATCCCTTTTGCAGATAACAAATTCTAAATGAAACAAAAACTGTCTAAAGGCACTGAATAGCAAACAAGTGCAGACAGGTACTGAAAAGAAATGGAAGCTTGAATAAAAAGGGAAGTCACTTGATAAATTTCTGTGTGTGTGTGTGTGTGTGTGTGTGTGTGTGTGTGTGTGTGTGGCATGGGTCTATTCTCTCATGACCTTTAGCCCAAGGGCGGGGTATACCTTTCAGCTAAATCTTAGGTAAAAAATCTGTAGTCTTATTTTTGGGGAACTAGAGGACAAAGTTAAGACAACTATAGGTGTAAAGGTCTGAATGTTTTGATATCCCAATGCTCAGTATGATAGTATTTGGAAGCGGGGCACTCCAGAGATACTTGGGTTTTGCGTAGATGCTCTCATGAATGGAATCACTACTCTTATAAAAGAAATCCCAAAGATCTCCTTAGCCCCTTCTACCATGTGGCAACACAGCTAGAAATCACTGGGCCCCACTGAACATGAAATCTGCTGGCACCTTAATCTTGCATTTCCCATATTCCAGAACATAGATTTCTCTTGTTTATAAGCTACAGTATTATGTTAAGCAACCTGGATGGATTAGTCTTACTGTGAACCAAGAACTTTATCAGCCATATTAGCATGAAAATAGTCAATTTGCACCAAAGAGGAAGGAGACAGGAAGGAATGAAATTAAGTTATCAGACTTGTATGGGTTTTTTTTTTAATTATTATTATTGAGAGACAGAGACAGACAGTGCGAGCAGAGGAGGGTCAAAGAGAGAACGAGATACAGAATCTGAAGCAGGCTCCCGGCTTTGAGCTGTCTGCACAGAGCCCGATGCAGGGCTCAAGCCCAGGAACCATGAGATCATGACCTGAGTTGGACGCTTAACTGACTGAGCCACCCAGACGCCGCAAACTTGTATTTTTTTAATGTTTATTTTTTATTTTGGGAGAGAGAGAGAGAGAGAGAGAGAGAGAGAGAGAGAGAGAGAATGAATGTGGGGGAGGGGCAAAGAGAGAGGAAGAGAGAGAATCCCGAGTGGACTCCACACTGTCAGCACAGAGCTCAACATGGGGCTCAGTGTCACAAACCTGAGATCATGACCTGAGCCAAAATCAAGAGTCAGACACTTAACCAAATAAGCCACCCAGGAGCCCCTGTCAGACTTGTATTTTACAGGATGGTATCAGAGATATTTGGCTAAGAATATGCAATATTCTTTACGAGTAAGAGAAGTACCTCAAAGGCGATTCAGAGGTAATGAGGACTGCCTCCTCAGTTTCAAAAGTGGAGGCCATTGCCTGGATTCAATAGGTCAGTTGAACCCTACCCAAAGCTGTTGGGTCTACCCAGCAAAGCCATAGAGGCATGGCTACCTCCACCTAGGTTTTCAAGGATGGAATATCCTGGAGGTAAGACATGTGACCCAAGGCAGAAGAGTGCAACAAGGACCAGGTGACCAGTAGGGTGATGCCTAGTGGATCCATAGTGTTGGGCTGCCCCTGAGACCCAAGCAGGCAGAGCCACCAGCTTGTGATTCTAGCGCTGGGGAGCACAGAGAGTAGCTGCATGGGCTGTGCCCAGCAAAACAATGGGGGTGAGGACACCACAGTGTGTCCAGAAGGGAGGACCCTGGCTCAGTGGTCCTGGAATTCACAACATCCAGTTAAAGATCATTTTGAGCTTTAAAATTTGATGCTGTTTTCCTGTTGACTTTTGGACTTGCTTGAAGCCTGAAACACCCTTCTTTCCTATTTCTCCCTTTTGGAATGGGAGTGTTTACCCATTCTATCCCATCAGTGCATTTTGGAAACTCCTAACTTGTTTGATTTCACTATATCACAGCTACAGAACAATTTACCTCAGAATTAATTATACCTTGAATCTCACCTATATTTTATTTAGATGATATTTAGACTTCAGATTTTTGAGTTGATGATGGAATGAGTTAACACTTTGGGAAATATTGGGATAAAATGAATACATTTTGACTGTGAGAAGAATGTGAATTTGGAGGTCTGGGGTGGAATGCTGTGGTCTGAATATTTGTGCCGCCTGGCCTCCAAATCTTAATGCTAAATATGATATATTAGGATGTAGGGCCTTTGGGAGGTACTTAGGTCAAGAGGATGGAACTCTCTTGAATGGGATTAATGCTCTTACAAAAGACACCCCACAGAGCTTCCTCTGTCCTTCCTCCATGTGAGGATACAGTGAGAAGGCACCTTTAAAGAAGTGAGTCCTCACTAAACACTGAATCTTCTGGCACTATAATCTTAGATTTCTCCTTCTCCAGAACAATGAAAAGTAGATTATTGTTGCTTATAAGCTTCCCATTCTGTGGTATTTTGTTATGGTAGTCCAAACAGATGAAGACAATAGGAGCTGGAAAGTGAGGGAAAAAAATTCTAGAAAGGAGTGTAAAAGAGAGGTACATCCCAAATTCTAAAGGTAAACTTGGCTCAGATTTCTGAATGAATCACACATATTTGTGGCAGTTTCCAGGTAGTCCAGAGACAGCTTAGGCTAATAAAACTGAACAGACTGCAGCTGCCACCACTTTACAAAGGTCAGAATTTGATTTGAATTAAGCTGGTTGTATCTAGATTTTGTTTATCATACTTTGTAGAGACACAGATTCTTTTATGTCCCTTATAAGATTGTGTGTGTGTGTATGTGTGTGTGTGTTTCTAGTTGTATAATTATAGTATCCGCACAAATGACTTCTCCTAATATGTTTAATTTAAAATAGTTTATTTTCTAGTCTTCCTGAATTTTCTAGAATATTTGAGATATTGTTTGCTGATATTAAGACTATTGACATCCTTCTTTCTTTAAAAAATTTTTAAGGTTTATTTATTTTTGAAAGACAGAGAAAGAGTGTGAGTGGGGAGGTGCACAAAGAGAGGGAGACACAGAATCCAAAACAGGCTCCAGGCTCTGAGCTGTCAACACAGAGCCAGACACAGTGCTTGAACCCACAGCCATGAGAACTTGACCCAAGCCAAAGTCTAATGCTTAATCAACTGAGCCCCCTGGGTGCCCCCTACAGACATTCTTCTAAAATTGATTTCAACAATCATTTTAAATTTTGATTTTAGTATAAATATTTCTGCATCTTATAAAATGTAATATTCTGTTCCTATTCTATTCTATTTTTCATGGAATTATCCAGAAAAGCTGATCTTTGTCAAATGACATTACAGAGTTTATTATTAAAGATGAATTTTCATCTTTAATTTGTTGGAGTAACAGATAGGTAGATATCATGATATGTAACCACTTAGCTAAATTATACTCAATAAATTCTTCTTGATACTAGTAAGTCACATCCTATTTTGTAATAACATGAAGATTTCTTAATATTCAGGAAATAACATTTATTTTGTTCCATTTTTATTGACTTTATTGAGGCATAATTTACTAAAGTAAAATTTACACATATTAAGCATATAGTTTAATGGATTTGGAAAAATTTATACAACAGAATAACTGTCAGTCAAGTTTAAAACTTTTCTGTCATTCATATAAACTTCCCTTTACTCCTTTGTTGTAAATTATTGACTCTAAATGTAGGTTTTAGACACCATTGATCTAATTTCTACCATGGATAAGTATATCTAATTCTAGAAATTCACGTAAATGCTTAAAACAACTTTTTGTTAATGGGGCACTTAGGTGGCTCAGTTGGTTAAGCATTTGCCTCTTAATTTCTGTTCAGGTCATGAAGTCACAGTTCGTGAGTTTGAGCTTCACATCGAGCTCTGTGCTTGACAGCATGGAGTCTGCTTTTGACTCTCTCCCTCTGTCTGCCTCTCTCTCTCTCTCTCTCTCTCTCTCTTACTATCTCATAAATAAATAAACGTTTAAAAAAAGTTTGTTGAAAAGCATATCTTATCTCTGGTGAATTATGACAGCATTTTTTACAAATATCTATTCTAATTTGCTTTATTTTTTAAATGTTCTTGGGTTTTAATCAGAATATTTTAAATAATGCGATGGAGGAAGTTTTTTTTTTAAATATAGTTTATTGTCAAGTTGGTTTCCTCATCCCGACAAGTGCCCTCCTCCATGCCCATCACCCATTTTGCCCTCTCTTCCAACCCTCATCGACCCTCAGTTTGTTCTCAGTATTTAAGTCTCATATGGTTTGCCTTCCTCCCTCTTCTTAACTATTTTTCCCCTTTCCTTCCCCTATGGTCCTCTGTTAAGTTCTCCTGTTCCACCTATGAGTGACAACATATGGTATCTGTCCTTCTCTGTCTGACTTATTTCACTTAGCATAATACCTTCGAGTTCCATCCATGTTGCTACAAATGGCCATATTTCATTCTTTCTCATTGCCATGTAGTATTCCATGGTATATATAAACCACATCTTCTTGACCTATTCATCAATTGATGGACATTTAGGCTCTTTCCATGATTTGGCTATTGTTGAAAGTGCTGCTATGAACATTGGGGTACATGTGCTCCTATGCATCAGCACTCCTGTATCCCTTGGGTAAATCCCTAGCAGTGTTATTGCTGGGTCATATGGGAGTTCTATTGTTAATTTTTTGAGGAAACTCCACACTGTTTTCCAGAGTGGTAGTTTATATTCCCACCAACAGTGAAGGAGGGTGCCCATTTCTCCACATTCTCGCCAGCATCTACAGTCTCCTGATTTATTCATTTTATTTAGCCACTCTGACCTGGGTGAGGTGGTATCTCAGTGTGGTTTTGATTTGCATTTCCCTGATGATGAGTGACTTTGAGCATCATTTCATGTGTCTATTGGCCATCTGGATGTCCTCTTTGGGGAAGTATCTGTTCATATCTTCTGCCCATTTCTTCACTGGACTGTTTTTTTGGATGTGGAGTTTTGTGAGTTCCTTATGGATTCAGGATACTAGCCCTTTTCCCTTTTGTCATTTGCAACTATCTTTTCCCATTCTGTCAGTTGCCAATTCAATGGAATTCAAATCAAATTTGCAACAGCATTCTTCTCAAAGCTAGAACAAACAATCCTAAAATATGTATGGAACCACAAAAAAAAAACCCCAAATAGCCAAAGTAATATTGAAGAAGAAAACCAAAATGGGAGGCATCACAATCCCAGACTTTACAAAGATGTAATCATCAAGACAGTATGGTTTTGGCACAAAAAGCATACACATAGACCAATGAAACAGAATAAAGAACCCAGAATTGGACCCACAAATATATGGCCAATTAATTTTTGACAAAGCAGGAAAGAGTATCCAATGGAAAGAAGACAGCTTCTTTAACATTTGGTGCTGGAAGAACCGGACAGCAAAATGCAGAAGAATGAAACTAGACCACTTTCTTATACCATACACAAAAATAAAACTCGAAATGGATGAAGGACCTGAATGTGAGACAGGAAACCATCAAAATCCTAGAGGAGAAAGCAGGAAACAACCCCTTGACCTGAGCCACAGCAATTTCTTACTTGACAAATCTACAAAGGCAAGGGAATCAAAAGCAAAAATGAACTGTTGGGACCTCATAAAAATAAAAAGCTTCTGCACTGCAAAGGAAACAATCAGTAACTCTTTCTAAAGCAATCAAAGAGAACAATTTTTACTATACTATCAAATTTTTCTGTTTCCCTTCCTTTTGCATACTGGGTTTCTCAAATTCTTAGAAATGTTTACTAAAATCTTTCATTTCTAAAAATTTTCTCTTACGTATTTAGTGTTTATGTTACTTGGCATATACAGTATTATATGTATTCTAATTTCCTTAAAACCTACACCTCTTATCATAGCATAATGTTATTTTTATACTAGGTAGTGTTGTTTACTTTTTAAGATTATTTATTTATCTTTAGAGTGAGAAAGAGAGAGAATGATCAGGGGAGAGGCAGAAAGAGGGGAAGAGAGAGATTCCCAAGCAAGCTCTGCACTGTCAGCATGGAGCCAGAAGTGGGGCTCTAACTCATGAATCTCGAAATCATGACCTGAACTGAAACCAAGGGTCAAACACTCAACCAACTGAGCCACCCAGGAGTGCCTATGCTTTTTAGTGTTTTTAATTAAAATTCCCTGTGTCTAGTATTTTTTATATTCAAATAATATTTTATTCATGTGCCCATCTACATAGATTAAAACTTGATTTTTTGGGTTTATTGTATTTTTTAACTATCTTATTTTACATGTTATTTAGGATGGCTAATACAGTTTCTTCTATGTAGTTCACATAGGCAAAATTAAGGGTCAATTTTGCATATAATTTTTCTCTCCCAGGTCTTCAAGCTTCTTTTCACATAGTTAATCTTATTTGAGGAAACTCATCCCCTTACTGTCAAATAACAGTCCTTCTCTAACTTAAAATTGCAGTCAAGGGAAAATTTACCCAAATATAAAGACTGGCCCCTTTCTGGGGTTATGCAGTTCTCTCCATTGACCAGTTAATTTCTGATGAAATCCAAACACTCAGTATTTCAAATTTTTCTCACTTTCTGTTTATTAATAGATTTGAAATGTTAAATACAAGTCTCTGAATATTAATATGGAAAGCAAATTCAATAATTTTGCTTTTATACACTGTCTGACAAACTTCAATTCAGAGGTTTCACCAGAGGCTTCAGTAATCTTCAGAAGCTCAACAGACTCTCAGGGCTTCTGGTTCTCTCAGTAGGGCTGACACCAATTTGCACTAACACTGAATGTTCACAGGCTTTTGAATACATCACAGGAAAGAGTCTATACACTGACTACCAAATGTTTAATTTTAATACTTACCTTGCCCTTCTTTAAATATCTCCCCTCTTTAGAATTAAAAGGGTCTCAAAAAGTCATTTGGGTTTTTAAATAACACTGGATGAATAAAAGTTCTCTTCAAAAGGTTAAAAGAACCCATAATTCTTTAAATAGAGAAAACACAGATGATCTCTTTTGGTAATTGTTAAAGGTCATGTTTTAATCTAGTGCCTCCAACTGATAATAGGGAACAGCCACAAGACTATAGCTGAAGGTCATAACATCACATTGAACTCAGAGTATATTAGAATAAAATCAATTAAACATGGTATTTGTCTTCTGAAATTGTTGGGTCTAACCTAGTTCAAACCCCCATACTTGTGCATATTTTTAGAGTGATATGTATTGAATCTTTTGAGGCAATTATAACAATCAAAATAGATTAGATGGATTACAATATAATTCAATCATTTAAATGTTTGTAAATATTACCTCTGACTTCTCTGATATAAAAAGTTGTTTTAATATGAGGCACTGGGTGACTCAGTGGGTTAAGTAACTGACTTTTGCTCAGGTCATGATGTCACAGTTTATGGGTTCAAACCCTGCATCGGGTTCTGTGCTGACAACTCTGAGCCTGGAGCCTGCTTCAAATTCTGCTTCCCTCTCTCTGCCTTTCCCACACTCATGCTCTGTCTCTCAAAAATGAATAAACGTCAAAATTTTTTAAATTTGTTTTAATATGTATTGACCGTGAAATTATATCTTGACAAAATGTTTCCATTTAAAGATTAATTTAAAAATTTTTTCTTCCTTTATAGTATTTGTTTCCTGCCACATGTAATATATAATTAATTGTTCTTATAACAACTGTCCAGAGAGATAGTAAAACAATTCAAACGTTTATGCTCTGGCATTGCCTTTCTCTTTGCACATCTATAATGTTGAACTAAACCTAAAAACTAAAATTGTATTATACTTATAACATGTTACTGATATAGAATTTCATATTATTCATAACACATTAGAATACTGAGATTAGAAAAGTAATAATAAATTGATAATTCCTCAAAGTACTTGTTAATTTATTGCATACACAAGAGAAGGGATCCAATAATTTTTCTTTACAATAAACCTTGTGAGACAGATATTTTTGACACCTTTTAAAGAGATCAAGCTAGGGTTAAATTATTTGTCAAAGTTTACCATATGATTTAGGACTAGATGAGGACTAACAGATTTTCTTAGTTTTCCTTACCTGCCTGGCTCTATTGCTCTCTATCCCTTCAATGGTCCATGTCAAAGACTGACTGTAAAGACTCAGACGGTGCTCTGAAAGTGTAGGTCAAAGAGCAAGTGCAAAGTGGCTTGTGTGAAGGGAATTTAAAATGAAATATGGATAAAAATGACATAATGGGATTATATTCTCCAAAATTTAAGAGAGAAAAAAAGAGGATAATGCAAATAAGATGAAATTATTTCCTTCCCACCTAATCTTTATAGTCTTGGTTAAAATACAGCACCTTAGAATTATGATTGTTAGTAAGGAAAAGGCAAGGAAAAAGTTGTGATGAGAAGATTTTCTCTATTTGACTGCTAACAGGAAGAAATGCAGTTTGTAGGATTGCTTATATAGTTGCCATTCATTTTGGAGAGATGAAAGGAAGAGAGAAAACAAATATTTCTACTAGGTGTTAGAAACTTCTCTAGACTTTTAAAAATGTTAACATTCTCTATTGATTAATTACATGTTACATAAGATTTTAGTTATGGAGTGCATTTATTGTGATGATTACTGGTGCTGTATGTAAGTGGCAAATCACTAAATTCTACTCCTGAAACCAATATTATTCTATATGTTAACTAATTAGAATTTTTATAAAAACTTGAAATTAATTAATTAAATTATCTATTATAAATATGCTCAAGAATGGGTGCCTGAGGCTCAGCTGGTTAGGCATCCAACTTCAGCCCAGGTCATGATCTCCCAGTAGGTGGATTCAAGCCCCAAATCAGACTCTGTGCTAACAGCTCAGAACCTGGAGCCTACTTCGGATTCTGTGTCTCCCTCTCTCTGCCCCTCCCCTGATAGTGCTTTGTTTCTAATAAATAATAAAAATTAAAAATAAACAAATAAAAATAAATATGCTCAAGGACTTGAAGAAATATGTTTATAATAAATCAGCATATTTAGACCCTCAACAGATAAATGAAAATGCTAAAAAGAAAATACAAAACAAAAATATTTTCACATTAATAGACTATTTTTTAGAGCAGTTTTATGTTCATGGAAAAAAGTGAGCTGATTATATAGACATCCCATATGCCCATTATCACATCTCAGTTTTCCCTATTTTTAATGTCTAGGATTATTATTGTACATTAATTAAAACTGATAGACCCATATTGACATATTTTTATTAACTAAAGTTTATAGCTTATATTAGGTCCATTCCTTGTGTTGTACAGTTCTGTGGATTTTGACAACTATATAATTTCATGTATCCACTATTACAGTCTCAAATAGAGTAGTTTCACTGACCTAAAATTCCCTGCATTCCTATTTCTCTCACTCCCTCCAAATCCTTGACAACCATTGATTTTTTATTAAAATCTCTGTAGTTTTTCCTTTTCTAGAATGTCATATAAATGAAACCATATATTATGTAGTCATTTCTGACTGGCTTCTTTCACTTAACAGTATTCATTTTCTATCCTTTATGTATTTTTGTGGCTTCAAAGCTCATTTCTTTTTCTCACTGAGTAATATTTTTTTGCCTGAATGTACCACAGTTTGTTTAGTCATTCACTCATTGGGGAATATTTTGGTTGCTTACTGTTATTTGAAATTATGAATGAAGTGACTACAAATATTTGTGTGCAGGTTTTAATGGACAAGTGGAAATTTTAAGAATGAAAACTACAGTACCTGAAATGAAAACAAAAGTTAGTAAATGTTTGTAACAACTAAGGAAGACAGCAAAGGCTCAGTGAATTTGAAAACAGGCTTATACATATTGTTAATTATGAAGAATGAAGAAAAAAGGATTTAAAAAAACAAACAAAAACAAGGGGCACCTGGGTGGCTCACTTGGCTAAGCAATCAACTTCGGATCAAGTCATGAACTCACAAACCGGAAGCTGAGCTCCTTGTCAGGCTCTGTCTGGAGTCTGCTTCCGGTTCTGTGTCTCCCTCTCTCTCTGCTCCTGCCCCACTCATGCTCTGTCTCCCTCTTCTCCCAAAGCAATAAAACATTTTAACAAATTAAAACAAACAAACAAAAAACAAGCATCATGCTTCTTTGGAGAAATATCAGTTTTTTCTAATTATATTTCATTAGGCCTCCAGAATGAAAGGAGAGTAAAAATTCACTGGAAACTCTCTGAAGAAATAATGATGGAAATTGCTCCATTTTGGTGAAAAACATGAGCTTACATGTACAAGAAGCTGAGTTAACCAGAAGCAACATTAAAAAAAAATAAACAAGCATTTAACAATTTAAGACCCAAACTAATTTATGATAACTGAAAAAGAGATCCTAAAAGCAGCTAGAGAAAATTTCAAAATTACATAAATGAGAACTAGTGGTAAGAAAGGTATATGAATTTTCAACAGGGACACAGAGGTCAAATGACAATAGACCAAGATTTTGAAAGTGTTGGGGGAAAAGTCAACCCCAAATCCTCCATCCAACAACAACAAAAAATGTTATTTTATATATGAGACTTTAATTCAGATAGTTTCAGAAAAAATAAAAGCTGAGAGAATCTGCAGGAGCATTCCTACACTACAAGAAATATTAAAGGAATTTCTTCAAAGTAGAGGGAATTCACTGAACCCCAGATATACATGAATAATTACCAAGCACAAGAAAGAGTAACTATTGGGTTAAGTATAAAATACTATTGTTTTCCTCTTTAAAAGCATAAGACTAATTCAAGCAACAAATGCATTGTGGGTTATATTAAAATGTCAACAGAATTTTAATGGAAATAAGAGTATACAGATGTGAAGTAAATAGGTTACAACATTACAAGCTTTGAGTTATACTTTGAATTAAGTGGAATTATATTAAGTCTATGTAGTACACTTACACTGTAATTTGATCCCTGTGGCATCTACCAAAAAAAAAATCCTAAAAAACTAAAATCCAAAACTAAAAGTGAAAGTTAAGTGAAAAGAGATATACAAAAGTCAAAGTTGTCAATATAGAGATTCATGAGACAATTTATGGGACACAGTATAATTATTTATCATAGAATCAACTGTAATTAAATCCTAAATACAGTCCTGATTGGCAACTCAATAATGTAAAAGCATGCTTTCTTCACCTAACAACAAGCAAGCATCAATATTTAGTAGTAGAGTACTAATCCACTCTTTGAGCCCAGAAATAGATAAAATTATCCTTTAAACAAGTGTAGGGGCTCATGGGTAGCTCAGTTTGTTGAGGGTCTGACTCTTCATTTCTGCTCAGGTTATGATTTCACAGTTTGTGAGATCAAGCCCCATGTTGGGCTCTGTGCTGACAGCACAGAACCTGCTTGGGATTCCCTCTCTCTCTCTCCCTCTTTCTCCCTTAGCCCTTTTCGAACTTTCTCTTTCTCTCTCCTTAAAAACTTTTATAAAACCAACTAATATAAATTATATATATATGCCCAAAATATATGGTTATATATTTAGCATATATTATGATTAACATATTAGACATATAATAAATTACTTTATAGGAAAGATAAAGTCTTCTGTTCCCACTGATGTGTTTCTTCATTCTTTTTTTTAATGTTTATTTTTGAGAGAGAGAGAGACAGACAGAATATGAGCAGAAAGGGGCAGAGAAGAGAGGGAGACACAGGATCTGAAGCAGGCCCAATGTGAGGCTTGAACTCAGGAACTGTGAGATCATGACCTGAGTCAAAGTCGGATGCTTAACCAACTGAGCCACCCATGTGCCCCTGTATTCTTTGATTCTTATATCCTTCTGCTTACTCCTCTCTCTCCACTCCAGCAGAAATTTTTCACTGGCTGAGCCTAATGGGCTTGCAAGATTTCTATAGTAAGACTTCACAGTCCTTTAAAAGTCCAAAATTGGTTCAATACACCAGCTTCTGCATTTACCTAAACTTTCCCAAGTCAACATTAAATTCAGTGAAATATATTTGAATATATTGTTGATATTCTAGGTAAATGTAAAAACAAATGCACTGCATTATTTTTAATTAACATATTTATGATATTTTTCTCCAAGCTGTACCTCCAATACAGTTGTTAACTTCTAAGAACCTATGACAGAACTTAGAGTCTCTATTTGCCATGCTCCCTATAGCAGTATCCACAATGAAAGTGTAGGTTATTTTAGTTTAGCATCAGAAGCTTCAGAAGCTTCCTTCCTAAATAACTTCAATGCTGTTCATCAGATAGATACTCTATAACACCAGGGTGAGCTGTTTTGCCAATATATAGTTTCAACCTACTACATAGTGCTTCAAAAATATGGAAGGTTCCATCTGCTCTATGTATTTCCCCTTTCTTTCTTGCTCTCTCTTTCTTCCTAAAAATATAAAATGATTTGTTAAAGAGAACTTTTCAAGAGAGTGAAGTAAATTTCTATTCACCTTTTGCTGTACAGAAACATTAATGAGTATTAGAGGCAGAATTGTCTTCATATCGGCTTGTTCCAAGGTAGTGACAAATAGCAATCTCAGAATGTTTACCTATAGTTGTTAGACTCCCAGAGAGGAGTTTGTTTTGTTTTGTTGTTATTGTTGTTGTCTATTGCAACCAATGAAACTAATAAACAGCACAGAAGTACCAGTATGTTTCTAATGATCTAAACAATCTGTTACTCTTTATTAATCTTTGAGCATCTACAAATGCTAACAGACCTAATTAATAAGCTGCCATATACTGACAGAGACAAAAATATCTGTAGCAGATTATAAAATAATAATATAGGAATACCAGAAAACTAAGAACACGCACTCCCCTAACACTGCAAACTCGGCATCAAATGAAAATACTTACTTAGCCAAACAATTTTCAAAAATGATCTTAAAATTCTGAAGCCCTCACAGTAAAATGCAAAGTGATGCTCTAGAGAAATATAAACAAAGGTAAGTAAGATGAGTAAAATTTCAGTGGTCACAGAGAATAAGGTTAAGAGTTTAGCCCTGGAGACAATCTGTTTCTCCTTTCTCTGCCATTTCTTAGTTGTGTGATGCTAGGCAAGTCATTTACTCTCTCTCCACCTCAATCTTCACATGATGAAATTAGGATAAAATCATTACCTGCTTCATATGGTTGTTATGAGAAGAAAGTGAACTAATAGTTTATAAGCACTTCAACACCTGCCCTATAATTCATGAGGCATCATCCACAGTCCAACAACTTGAATTGACTTTACATGCTATCCCTATGGAAGATGATGTTGGGCAAGTATTTAAGAAATTTGTTATAAACAGCAGATGACTAAGGGAGAAGTAAGAAAGTAGTCTTTTTGGAAGGAATGTTCTTTTTGCCAGTTAGATAATATAAAAAAAAAGCCCTTTATTATGGTCATTTGGGGTAAAAAAAAAAAAAGGTTTTAAGCAAATCATAATAAAATGAGCATAAATGTATGTACCATTTATATCTATCTACAAAATATTTATTTTCTTGTTTGATTTGTGGTCTATTAACATATAGATATGACTATTGCTCTTGTTAAGGATATACTTATAATTTTATTTAATTGCCTTAGGTTAGCTCTGAAATGTAAATAATGTATCAGTGAGCAGAGATTAGTGCAAGAAGCACTAAATGAGTAGCCAAGAGACCTGAATACTAAATCCAAGCTCTAAACCAGCACCAGGAGTGTGACTCCAGGCAAATTACTTCAAATGTAAAAGAGTTAAGTTGAATTAAATATCTCCCAGTGTTGTATAATTCCATGTTTTTGATGAATTAGCAATACTATTCCTATTATTATGGATACAAGTTAATGATTTGAAAGACAGTTTAAAACACTGCTTTAAAAACCACAAAATGAATTATTAACACAAGTCTGTGTGCTGTAGTTATCTGACAGAATAATACAAGACTGAAAAGGTATAGACCTAAATTAAGTCTTTACTATTACGTGATGTTTTTAAAACTTTTTACAGTGTCTTCTTGTATTAAGTGTAATCTTGATTTTTCATCAAGATATTGTGTTTTGGTAATGACTTAAAATGACTTCACAGGATTTTATCTTATGAAGAATGAGAGTTATCCAACAATTTTGTCTTAAGATAAATTTGTGCAAGACATATGTAGTCTTATTTGAGTAAAATATCTTACTTAAACACAAAAGGAATTGCATATAGAGAGTATTACATTTAGAGCTAAAACATCCAACTCTATATATAAGTATTTTTATATATTAACATATAAAACCCACAACTAATAAGGTATTTACTTTTGAGAGATAGGGGCGCCTGGGTGGCTCAGTCAGTTAAGCGTCTGACTTCGGCTCAGGTCATGATCTCACGGTTCGTGGGTTCGAGCCCCGCGTCGGGCTCTGTGCTGACAGCTAGCTCAGAGCCTGGAGCCTGCTTCGGATTCTGTGTCTCCCCCTCTCTCTAACCCTCCCCTGCTCCCACTGCCTCTCTCTGTCTCTCAAAAATAAATTTAAAAAACATTAAAAATTTTTTAATGCTTTTGAGAGATATAGACATATCTAATAACCTATAGAAAACTATTTTGGAAATTAAAAACATTGACAGTATACAGCTATTAAATGCTTAGGAAGATGACACGTTCTTTGAATACACATTGATGTATCTACATATGTTCTATATGTGAATATTTCCATTTATTTAATTCTCATATCTTAGAATTACAGCCTCTATCTATTTTATATAAACAGAATAATCCAATCCATCAGCTGTCTCTACTGTATTGATCAGTATAGACTTCCCATTTAAGGAAGATCAATTATCCATTGCTAAAATAATGCTGCATAACAAAGCACCCAAACAGAGTGGCTTAAAACAAAAATATTTTATTCTTTTTCATGGGAAATATGGGTGGGAAAAGTAGTTTTGAAGATTTGGGCCATTTAGAGTGGAATTTAGCTGGGTTTATTCATTCATTTGAAGTTGGTTGGCAGTAGACTATAGACTGTGACTGGCTGCTAGAATGCTCTCTGATGGAACACTTGACTCTTTTCCATGTATCCTTTACATTCTTACAGCATTCTTGCTGTATTCTCATGGTTGTGGTGGAAATTGAAGAGGACACAGCCACTCATGCAACGGGCAGCAAAAGGGCACATACACACACTTCTCAAGCCTCTGCCTGTCTCATGCTTGCTAATAATAACCAGTTGGCCAAGCAATTCACATAGATAAGCCCAAAGTAAAAATGGGAGGGCATTAAAAGTTACAGTATTATGATATAGGGAAATCTTTAATTGACACAATTAATGCCACAAAGTAAAAAAATTGGGAAGGTTACTGTGAATTCTATGAATTCTAAGAGATACCTATACTCCAGCAAACTAAATTATTAAACTCATGTTACCTTCTTAATCAATGTGAAAGGATGAATCCTAAGTATAGTAATTTTATATTTTCTTGTTATAAAAGTATTAGATATAATTTTATATCTAATACAATTATTAGATGTAGTATAACTGATTATAAAAATTAGAAACATGAAAATTTCTTATAAATCTATATTCACAATGATGAAAATTTTACAAATATTTCAATATTTTTTAACTGTGCAAGTGTGTGATTACATGGTGAAAAGAAAATTGAGGTTGTAGTATATATTCACATTTATCATTTCATACTGTGTATATGTACATAATGTGTACATGTATATAATGTTTATATATACATTGAACATACACAGGAACGTGTTACTGCATACACACACACCCTTACACACTTATGTATTCTCATCACAAACATTTCTCCACATAATTAAAACTTATTGAGGGGCACCTGGGTGGCTCAGTCGGTTATAGCGTCTGACTTCAGCTCAGGCCATGATCTAACAGTTTGTGAGTTTGAGCCCCATATGGGGCTCTGTGCTGGTAGATCAGAGCCTGGAGCCTGCTTCAGATTTTGTGTCTTCCTCCCTCTGTGTCCCTCCATCACTCTCACTCTGTCTCTCTCTCTCTCTCTCTTAAAAATAAGTAAGCATTCAAAAATTAAATTAAAAAAACTTATTGAAATTTTCTCTTAATGTATATTAGCTATCAATGTATAAATATTAGCTGTGGATCAAACTCTTACTCATTCCAAATGTTTTTTTATAATGTCCTAAATTATTTCCCCACAAATATTTTAGAAAATCGCTACCTTCCACAATTTTAAAAACAAATAGAATTGGCAGGTAAAGAATAAAATCTATGAAACAAACTATTCAGACTCAGGTTACTGAATCAGGTGGCTGTTTCTTTTAAAACAAGCTGAATGATTCAGTGAAACATGAGAAACAGAACAAATAGGGAAACCATGAGTTTTCCGTCTTGAGGAAAAAGAGTGACAAGGAGTCATTCACATACTGCATATGATGGTGCCTCAGCTTATCATGGCCTGGACATACTGTCATGTAAAATGTTTATTGATACATACCACAAATACCAATTGATGTAGATATAAAATATAGGACTTGCTGGAGGAGAAACTTCCTGGCAGAGGACCCCTGATACACAAAGTCATTATCCTATGCTTTAGGCTGAGCACAGTCTATGAATGTTATGACCAAGTTCCAGTAGAAAGGCTTCCCATCTCCATAACACCTTCTATACTTTTAGTTTTTTGGTGGGGTGGGGGGGGGAGAAGATCAGAGAGTATCCATGTTAACTATGTAACAATAAAAACTGCCTAGTCAGAGAACTTTCCCTGTTAAAAACAGGAAGTCTTGGGAGCACAGTAAGTATTACTAACGCATTCTTCTTCTTCTGAAAGAACTCAGACCTGCTGAGCCAACTCTCTGATAAGCCACCAAAAGAAGGGAATGAACCTTCAGGTCCCCAGACCTGCTGATTGAATATATGCATTGCTACTCATATCTGTGGCTTTTAGGAAAATCAATTTTATATGCATATCCAAGAATTATGTTATCTATAAAGCCTGCCAATATTTAATGATTGAAATAATACCACCATCAGTAAGAGAAAAAGAACTTGATCATCTCACAAAAGGTTTAGTACGCTTTCCAAGTGTTGTAATTCTGCCTGGGCCTTAAAGGATAGTGGGTTTTTGAAGTTTCCTGAAGCGTTCCGTGGACTGCAGAGGCTTAGATAAGGAAGTGAGACCATGATCACTATCTACCCACCCCTTACTTGTGAGTGTGTTGTCAGTGCTGGTATTTCACTCTGAGTACTGCTGACTTCCTTCCTTCCTTCCTTCCTTCCTCCCTCCCTTCCTTCCTTCCTTCCTCCCTCCCTCCCTCCCTCCGTTCCTTCCTTCCTCCTTCCCTCCCTCCCTCCCTCCCTTCCTTCCTTCCTCCCTCCCTTCCTTCCTTCCTTCCTTCCTCCCTCCCTTCCTTCCTTCCTTCCTTCCTCTCTCTCTATTCTTTTTCTCTTTCACATTATGTAAATGCTATTTGCTGTTGAGTCATGTAGAATACCATGGTTACTTTCCCTTTTCTTTCTAATTTTCTAGTTTTGGGGGGCTAAAGTATGTCTCCTTTTTACTTGTTTAGTTTTTTAAATAAAACTTTTCAAAATCTATTCCCAACTGCCATATTCCACCCCCCATTCCTGCTTGTCAATCCCTTCTCATTACATTTATTCATATTAAGTATTCTCAATTAAATATTCTCAGAGACATCTCATTTAGACACTTCTGACTTGCCTTAATCTGGACAATGTTCTCCGAGTCTGCTATTTCACTCTTACTCTGATGTCTCCCTTTATTTTTATCCTGAGTTGTCCCTCCTTTACTTTCTTGTTTTGAACCCCACGTCTTCCTATTTGTTGTTTTGTTTTCTCATCTTGGTGAAGCACTTTTATCAATAGTTTTCTTATAAGGATGCACAAGATGAAAATCAAAATAATTGGTATGCTTGAAAATATCTCTACTTGATCTCCATATTTATTTTATACTTTGGTTTAGTATAGATTTCTGGATTGGAAATTATTTCCCCTTATGGTTTTGAAGGCATTATTTCATTTTCCTTAACTTCTAGTATTGCTATTGATAAACATGAACCACATCTGTTCTTGATTCTTAGTGTATAACCTCTTTTTTCTCTTATTCTGTGACTTTTAAATCTTTTCTTTATTCTCAGAATTCTGAAATTTCCATTGGTGTTGCTTGACTACTTGTATTTTTATCTCGTACTCAGCTTTTCAGTGAGTCCTTCAATCCAGAAACTCAGGTTTTTTTTGGTACAGGAAATTATTTTAAATTTATTCTTTGATTATTTTTCTTTCTACTATTTCCTCTTTTCTCTTTCCTAGAACCCCTGCTTACCGATGTTACATCTTTGGAGGGATTCTCTATTTTTCTTCTATTTTTTCCTATTTTTCTTTTATTAATATTTTTAGTATTATTATTTTGTCTTTGTGATCTTCTGTTTGGGAGATATATTTAGCTTTATCTTCCAATCCTTGTTTATTTAGCTTTCAATTTCTCCGGTCGCATTTTTAATTTCTGAGAGTTCTTTGATATTTTCTAATTTTACATTTAATAGAATTGTATTTTTACTTTATGGATGCAATATCTCTCCTCCTATGTCTAAGAATATTAATGGCAGGTTGTTTTTGTTGCTGTTTGAGGTTTTCATTTTCCTAACTAGCCTCTGTTTTACCAAGTCGCTTTTTCCCTTATTTGTTTGCTGCCTTCTTTTCATTCATTTTAACAGCTTTCTTCAGATATCTAGTCATCTTTGGCTATCTGCTCATATTTAAGAATGGGAACCAAAAAATTAATTGAAAGCTGCATGTGTGTGTGTGTGTGTATACGCATGCACACGCTTGTGCACTTTCATTTTAAGGTTACAGGTTGAACAACTTATGTGAGAAGTCCTGGTATTGGTTTCTTCAAGTCTTATGTTGAGCTGATTAGAATCCTTGTGTGATATTCTTCTAATATCTTACCTGCAGAATATGAGTGTCATTATTTGAGTAGTCCAAGAGGAGAAAAAAAGCTGAAAGTCTCTGCATTTAGGCTGTAACTGTTTAGTACCCTTGCTTGATTTGAGTATAGTGCCCTCTTCCTCAGTTCTTTCTGATGCCTGCCTATTCAGAGATCTTGATTTTATTCATTTGTCACAATAAACTTCTAGTTTCTGTCAGGATCACTCGGGGTATCTTTGCAGCTATGGAGATTTAGGGAGAAGCCTGTTTTTTTTAAACTTTTTATTATGGAATGTTTCCAGCATAAAAAATGGAGAGAAGAGTATAATGAACTCCCATCTCCCAAACAACCAGCTTCAATACTTATCAATATTTTTGTTCCAATTTCAAATACTGTACTCTAAACATACTTATAACGCATATTTCCATATTCAGCCCTGACTTCTCCCCTCTTCCAGAGACCTGATGCCCCCAGTCCCTGAACTTTTTGGGTTTTCTTCAGTATAAACTGGATTGCTTTTTGTTTTTTGTTTTCCTGAATCATTATAACTTTTATAGTACCCCTGAATTGTGAGTATATTGTCAGCACTGCATTTGATATTTTGCCTTGGATATTGGCACTGCTTTATTTCTTACAGCCTTCCAAAAAGACCACAAAAATAAGATTACCTGCCTTTAGTTTGGTATGCCAGCAACCTATTATTAGTAGGTTGAGGGAACCCTGGTACAATATGAACTATTGGTGGCTGTATAAACATTCTGAATATAAAGGGTTTACCCTTAAACTACCAACTGCAAACAAACTGGCCCAAAACCATTTGACCTCTTTGAAAATTAGACATAACACTTTCTACATCTGGGAATTTACTACAGCTTTTATACCAAATAACTAGATGTCTAAATTCTAAAGAAGCTTTATGGTAAATTAAATTCTTCCCTGGAGTCTCTTAACTTTATTTTAGCTCCTATGAAATTGCAGATATTACTTGCCAAATCAGGGTGACTAGAACATTTGTCATCAAGACTCAGTAGGTATTTCTACAGTTTAAATTGTGGCTTCCTGTGAATCTTCATAGTCTGTTACAGAATTTTAATGGAAACCTATTCCTTCATTTAAAAAAAAGCTCTTTATTACCATAAGTCAAATAAAGAAAGACAAATACCATGTGATTTCATTTATATATGGAATCTAAATAATAAAACAAACTGGGGCTCAGTCAGTTAAGTGTCTGATTCTTGATTTTGGCTCAGATCATGATCTCATGGTTTGTGAGTTCAAGCCCCACTTAGGGTGCTGTGCTGACAGCATAAGTCTGCTTAGAATTCTCTCTCTCTGTCTCTGTCTCTCTCTGCCCTTGCCCTCTTCCCCTCTCTCTCAAAAACAAACAAATACATAAATATTTTTTAAAAAAAAGAACAAATGAACAAATGACAAACAGAAATAGACTCATAAATTTAGAGAAAAGACTAGTGGTTGCCAGAGGGGAGGGGATGGGAGGATAGATGAAATAAGTGAAGGGGATGAAGAGGTACCAATTCCATTTATAAAATAAATAAGATATAGGGATGGAGGGTACCATATAGGGAATATAAGCAATAGTATTATAATAACTTCAGTGACTAATTGTAACTATACTTCTCAAGGTAAGTTATCCATAGTGTATATAATTGTCAAACTACAATGTTGTATATCTAAAACTCATATATGTCAGTGATATTTAAATTAAAAAAAACTTAAAGTCAGTTTTCCAACCCGTTTCACTTTGAAATGGGTCTTTCTTTCTGATTTAAAATCATATAACATAGGACAAACCTTCAAAGCTTTCATTTTGTTAAGAAAAGTATGCCTCTGATTAAGAGACAAAACTGACTCTTAAAACCTTAGCCATTTTCATAAATATGTGGCTCTGTAGTCATCAAAAACAAAGATAAGGTCTCTGGCTGGCTCGGTTGGTTAAGCATCTGACTTTTGATTTCAGCTCAGGTCATGATCTCCTGGTTCATGGGATCAACCCCTGCATTGGACTCTGCTGATAGCACAGAGCCTGGTTGGGATTCTCTGCTTTCCTTCCCCTGCTTGTGCACACACACACACTCTCTCTCTCAAAATAAATTAAAAATAAACATACAAAAACAAATAATATCCTATCAACCCACCTCTGAAGTGGATGAACCAATAAAATACTACTTCATAATAACAATGAATTGCCAATAGCAAACAACATTGAATGCTTATATAATGGCCTGAACATCCCGTAATATTCTTAGCTATATACAGACTTACCTATCTCTACATTTCTATAGACATATAGGTCAAAACAAATAGCTTCACTATATAATAAGACTAATAGTCCAACAAGCACTGAATTACTAAAATACCTATATAGGATTTCTTTCTATAAAAATAGATACAACAACAGCCTCATGTATTAAGTCTTTATGTTGCACATGTATAGACCCTTATAGAGTGAACATATTTAAAGAAAATGTGAGAAATCCAAATCAAATATTTGTAGCCTTTACCTTTATAGCCCCATATGTCAATAATAAATCTTATCATAATAATGAAACCACAACAATGGACTAGAATGCCCAAAGGAAAATTATTTTTAAATATATTAGTCATGTGCCCTGCAGACTATACTATCTTCCAGCCATATCAGCTTCTCTAGCAATAACCTCCACAAGAACATTAATTTCAACTCTTTGATTATTTTTGTGTTACATAGGACCTTACCCTCTTTGTCTGGAATGAGCTCTCAGGTAGCTGAGAGTCATTTGCACTTATGAATGTGCATGCTCTCACTCTCTCTCTTTCTCCCTCTCTTGGCATCTTTCTTTCTTTTTATCTCCCACTCTTCCTCTCTCCCTCCTTCCCAACATAATTTCCACCCTACCTTTGTATTGGCCTCAGGAGATAGATAATCTCTATAATCACAGTGGAAAATTGAATAGTTCATATTGCTCAGATCAAGAATACCTGGATAGACATGGCTTTGGAGACTTTTTTCCTGGTGGCTCTATAGGCCCTTCTTCTGCTTGCAGATGTTGCTTATTATTAAAAAATTGTGACTTCTGTATCCTTGTGAGCCATTCCCTCCAGAAAAAAAGAAAAAAAAAGAATTTGGCTTATCCCTCAGGGGCATATCTTATTAGGGAAATAACAGGTTTCAGTTGGTTTATTGTGAACATAAATGACAATGTAGGAGGGTAGGGAATGAAAGAGTAAATAACTCCCAATTACAGATGTGGATGAATGCCACAAATGACATCCCATGGCTGTTCCAAAACTGACCTCTTAAAGGTCACAGATATATCACTACTATGACAGTATTATGGATCATATTGATATTTAACTATCAGGAAATTACAGAAACTTCTCTGATACAGAAATAATTTTATGACCCAACCTAGTGATCAATTAAAACAGGTGGAGGTATTTATACATATAGAAACCTCAAGGTTATAGGGCTAACTGATGGAGATATACTTCGAGATCTATATCTTGTCCCTTGATTCATCAGGTCTGAATTTGCTAAATAAAATCACAGGTCATAAACTGTCTTAAGTTGTTAAGACTTTCTCTCTCTGAGAAAGTTGCATCACTAACCAGAGTACTTCCATTGCCGCATAGTCTGACAATATATTCTGTCTCCCAGTTCATTAAATATGTGGAGCAACACTTTGATTGTAGATCTTCATTGAAATATAGGTCACAGTGTATATAGGCTATTCATGGCCGCCCTAGATTTTAGGATATTAAAAGTTCAAGGCAGAATGTGTACTTCCCTGCTCATTTGTTTTTGAGTAATCTACTCCTGCTTGATATCTTCTCTTAGTTCTAGTGGCATACATCCTAAAGCCTTGCATAACGCGCACTTCATGTTACTAGTTAAGCTTTGCTTCATGTACTAGTCCTAGCAATTCCTGATACAAAACACCTTCTGGCCCTGAAACCCTAAATACTCCCTTTTCTATCCTCCCTGACAGAACTGTTATAACAAAGTGTCTTAATGTGCAAGAAATGTACACATTTCACTGGGGGAGGGGGTAAGTTCTGTCACTGTGAATCAATAAATCAATATTGGACTCATTGTAATTTTTTTTTTTCTGGTCCATATGGGCCACTTTGAGGGGTTGGAGTAAACTTTTCTTGTTAAAATGTTTTCCTACTGCTACTGCTATTCATCCTGAGAAACAATGAAAGGCTTTTTGTGTTTGGGTGAGGGCTGTATCACACTTTGCCTAAAGAATGGAGGCTCTAAACTTTGAGGCTCAAAGATGTCAGTGGTGTTTCTATGAATAGAAAATAAACTATGCCCTGCCATACTGATGTGATTGAAGGAGTAAGTGGCAACAACATGCATTTCCCCCCACTGATAGTCAAGTTAGTAGCACCATCAGAATTGGGTGCATCAGTGTTGAATAGTAATTGTTCTCTAAAGCACCTTATATATGTGGTACAGTTAGAGATATCTTCCCTTTAAAGAGTAATGACAATCCATGGTTTTGGAGTAGGTGTCTCACCATTTGTTACCCAGACAATTGATCTCAGTAGAACAGAGATTTAGTGAGATCACCAACAGATGAAATCAGGTGATCAGCAGAGAAGTGTAAAGTGGCTAGGACAAATGGCTGACTAAGCTGATCAATGGCCAAGGTAAGTTTAAAAATAGCAGCTCTTCCGCAAGTTCCATAATGCGGAATGGTTCTGATGACAACCATATAGTGTATAAACTCCTATTTACTCAGTTGGTTCCAAGGGGCCCCTCAGATAGTCAAGGCTTCTAAGACGGGGATGCCCTCCTCCAGCATTTGGTTGATTGACACACATCAACATTCATGGAGCAAGAGTTGTTTCCCTGAAGCTAGCTTCAGTCATGGTTTATTCTGGGACTAAGACACACAGATCAATCTGGGATAAAGCATATCAACATGGGCCACTTTCAGGAGGGCCCTAAATTTATACTGCTATTGTTAAATGCCAATTCTTGAAACTTCAAGTACATAAATCAGCTAAGACAGAGACTGGGTAATACTCTGAAAATGCAGCATAAAGCAGCACAGCTCAAAATACAAGCTAGCCACTAAGCAATAGCTCAAAGAATATACTTGTCAGCGGGCAGGAGAACTAGTAAGCAACGCAGACAAACATATGAAAGACCTCTTATATTCTGGACATCTTACTCACAGAATGATTGTGAACACCCTCCAGATACAAAAAGGACCCCCACCCAAAACTTGGTACTGATGATAATGATAACACACACACCCTAAGAGATTGTAAAACGGTTAAGACTTTGTAGGGAAAGAAGAGTGGCTCCCAAATGGGTCCAAAAGTAAAAATGAAACTGGCTTGAGGTTTTATGGTGGATAGGGGTATGACACAAGTGAGAATTTACCAAAGGTGGGGACTTTTATGATTTGAAATTCTCATAGCTGCTAAATGAAGGAGCATCCAAATTTTCTTAACAGTTTTTCCAGAAATGGACCAAAAAGGGAAGAAGAAGGCATGAACCCTAAAACTGCCAGTATCAAACATTAAATGGAATCATATTCTTTATTAATCCACATATTCAATTACCCTCCACTTATTTTCTTCCACATGGCAATCTGTCTCTGTTTTTTAAATACTTTTATTGTCTCTTTGCTTTTTTTATTTTTTTAGAAAGTTTACTTATTTATTTAAAAGAGAGAGAAGTGTATGTGTGTGCATGTGTGCACAAATGAGGAGAGAGAGAGAGAGAGAGAGAGAGAGAGAGAGAGAGAGAATCCTAAGCAGGCTTCTGCAGTGGTAGCACAAAGCCCAATGCAAGGCTCAAACTCATCATCTGTGAAATCATTACCAGAGCTGAAAACAAGAGTCGGTTCTTAACCGGGAGTTCTTAACCCCGCAGTTTTGCCTCTTTTAGAATATATTGCTAGGGGTGCCTGGGTGGCTCAGTTGATCAAGCATCCAACTTCAGCTCAGGTGATGATCTCACAGTTCATGAGTTAGAGCTTTGCGTGTTGACAGGCTCTGCCTGCTAACAGAGCAGACCCTGCTTCAGACCCTCTGTCTCCCTCTCTCTCTGCCCTCCCCTGCTCTCTCTCTCTCTCTCAAAAATAAACATTAAAAATAAAGAAAGAATGCCATATTGTTAAAATCTTAGCATATACAGCCTTCTCAAATGGATTTGTTTCATTTAGTAATATGAATTTAAGTTTCCTTTATGTTTTTCCTGGTTTGAGAACTCATTTTCCACTGCTGTGTAGCACTCTTGTGTGGATGTACCAAAGTTTATCTATTATCTTATCGAAGGAGATCATGGTTGCTTCCAACATTTAATAATTATGGATGAAGCTGTGTAAACACTTGTGTGTAGGTTTTTATGTGGACGTAAGCTTTTAATTCATTTAATGAATATCTAAGAGCACACATTCTGTATCATATGGTAGGAATATATCTGGATTTGTGAGAAACTTCAAAGCTATCTTTCATAACAGCTGTACCATTTCTCATTTGCATCAGCAATGTGTGAGAATAAAGTAACCAGTTTATATTCTCTTTTTAATTTACTTTAATAACTCATATTTTTTTCTTTCTCATACAGAAAATCTACATTTGAATGTATACCCTAGTAGTATACAAATATGCATTCTTTCAACATCTAAACTTCTACAGACAACTAAATAGTCTGCACTGGGAAAACTCACATTCATCAAGGACCATTATCAACACTACATCGTGCAGAGGCCTCACATATTTATCATCATAATAAACCTTTTGAAATAGACATGATAAAGACATCAAAATTTACAGAGATTTAGTGAACTGTTTAAGGCCATACAGCTAAGTGACATTCATACCCAAGGATACACAGCTTCTGAGATGATGCTCTTTTCACTTCACAGTAATGATGAGTCACTCTCTCGTGGCTTTGAAAAAATGTTAAATGTTCAGAAGTAAATTAGGTAAGAACTGTAACTGCCCACATAAGTAGAATTGATTGTGTCTCCATCACATACGGTAAATTTACAATCACACCTGAAGCAAACTTATTTTCCCGGGTTTTGTCTGGGCTTCTTGTGAAGACTCTTCTTCACCCTCCATTCCTCCCTAGTTGACCAATAATAGAGATCATCTCTTTATGATACTCAGTTGTTATTAACAGCTATTCAGCTTTTACTTTGGAGAACAAAGTTTGCTGTAAATGTGGAAAGAATTTCTAATAATTTCCCACAAAAGGGATAATATCATTAATCAGTATATTTAGAGGCTTTATCTGGAAACAGAAATTAAGGTCCATGGACTAAATGCAGTCAATAGAATATAACATTTGCCTTCCACCTTATCTTAAAGATTGGAGCTGACAAAAATCTATCCATGGATTTCATATGTAAATCCATGTTATCTGTTGCGAAACAAATCTGCCAGAACTCCTCCCATGGCCCTGAGTACCTGCCAGTACTGGAAATATGCACTGCCTTCTACCACAGGCCCTCTTCAGGTTGCTTCCTGCAATATCGACTGGCATTTTTTGAAATCTCTGCTTTGTAATATTTTAGTGTTTGGTAGTATTTTATCTCTACCAAAAGTTGGAAAACAAGTGATACACCACAAGGTTGATGTTACATGAAATATTGGGCAGCGATGCCTGAGTGGCTCAGTGGTTAAGCTTCCAACTCTTGACTTCAGTTTGGCTCAGGTCATGACCTCCTGGTTGGTAAGTTCGAGCCCCATATTGGGCTCTGTTCTGAGACTGTAGAGCCTGCTTGGGATTCTTTCTCTCCCTCTTTCTTTGCCCCTCCCCTGTTTGTGTTCTCTCTCCCTCCCTCTTTCTCTGTCTCTTTCTCAAAATAAATAAATAAGCTTAAAAAAAAGAATTGGGGAGAGCATATTTCTTTCTCGAAATACAAACTCCCATATATTTAATGTACATCCACATATCGACATTTGGATTTGTGGCCTCTGTTTTACATGATTCCATTTGTTCACTTATTCTTTATTAAATAATGTATGATACTATAATATTCTATACTATATGTGTTATACTAAATAAACATATATACATTTGCATAAAATTTCAAATATATTAATGTTATTGAGAACTGGTGTTATACATTGGTTCATAGTAAAGCATTTAAAAACAAATAATGAACTATGTGCTCTAAGCTCACTTATAATGTATTATTTTTGTATGGACAGTCGACGGAAATTTCTTCATCATTTTAAAATTTGCAGGCACATGAATTATTTTTCACAGTTCAGGTTTTCATAGCATGTTTATTCAAATATTTTACATGTAAAACAGATTATATATTCAGAGACTACACACAGTTGTGTTTATTTGTATTGGTGTTAATTAACTTATGGTGACATTAAGATTAAGAAGTTTAGCCAAAATCTCTTTGAGAGTCAAAATGCCTATAGGAGATAACCAAGAATCAGAATCACTTTGTTTTAAAAGTGCTTTTCACATGTAATGCTGCAGTGCTTTTTAATCATTATCTACTAATATTCAAAATAGGTATCAGTACATGTAAATAGTTTCTCAATCATGTTCTTAATTTGTATCTAGACATGCTAATTTAGTTCAGAAGGATACACATGTCATCTTTTTAACATATCATTTTTTCCTCCAGAGTTTGTGATTACAAAAGTAAATAAAATCTTGTACACTGATGAGATGTGGGTTTTCACATGACCATATCTCTTAGTTTGAAATTTAGAGAAGTTTTTTGATAATTGATTCATTGTCACAATCTAAAGAAGCTCTTGCCAACAATCATTTAGTCTTCAAACTTTTTTGATCTTTAACCAGTAAAATTTCTTAAGTAATAACCTCAGAATATGTCCATTTATGTGCTTATTTTTAAAATTCTTTATGGTATACTTGTATTGTATTGCCAATATTTTTACATTATGGAAAATAACCAAAAATATAAGTTAAAATGGATGAGATAAAAGTAACACTAATACTTTAGAATATTTTCTATTATATAGATAAAAGAAGTCTGTTTTCCTATATAAAAATTTTGTTGAATTTAAATCTTTGGCTTCACATGGAACTTATTCCATTCTATGTAACACCACACACGTGTATTCCAGTTTACTTTCAAATCATTTTTACAGTTTATTATTAAATAATGGCAGCATGATTAAATATGCTTCATTATATTTTAAAGTTTTGGCATAAAACTTTCTACTTCAGAGGTTTATTTTGATAATTGTATTTAATGGCTACTGAAAAGTAGATTTCATAGATAAGTGGATCCAAATGGAAGTACATTATTAACTATGATTTCCAAATTATAATGATCAGGTTCCAAAGAAATCTAACCATTATGCAAATATTTTTGTTAAAATTTGGCTGGTAAAGTTTTATTCTCCCTAATGTCATTTGATTGTTCTTATAAACTAATGGGAAATACAATGAGGTTTTTTTTGTTTTTATATTTCAAGCACATCTTTCTTTGAAAGATTTTTAAATAGATTAAAAATTCTTTGTTTATAATTTTTTAAGTATGTGACTGTGAGAAGGCTTTTATAAATGACAGAAATATCATTGTAAATAACAAAGTGAAATACCAAGGAAACTATTCCAAGTAACTATTTCAAGTTTTCTCTCTTTCTCTTCATAAAATGTGTTTTACTAAATAAAGCAAAACTATTATTTTCACATTCATATTTAAACACACCATCTGAATCTTAGAATGATGAAACATTTTTAAAGATGTTAAGTAAGTATACTGTAATTTTGCCCATGATTCCACATGCAAATATTGAGAATGTTCAACTTTGTTGTTTCCTTGTGGTCTTGTGCTTATATTCAAACTGTGTTTCATTGCAAATTTCTCTATATCCTGTTTTGATTTTGTGCATGTTACATTAGTTACATGGTACATCTGTAACTTATAAGCAGAAACAGGTCAACTATAATATGTGGAAAACAATGGACAATTGTCAACGCCCCAACATGTGAAAAATTCTACCTTTCTCTGCTTACCCTGAAGTGATACATCACCTTCTTATGAGAGAATATGAGAAGGCATGAGCTAAATACTAGTAAAGTTTAATATCTTTATGTTATCAACTCTATGTGTGTGAGAGAGGGATTTTTTTTTCTGTATCACAATGCCTAGTCATACTCCATATTTGGGGTATATGCATCTAATCAGTGGTGCACTGGTCTAGACAATTAAATAAATGCATCATTTCAACATCCCAAGCTTAGAACATATTTCTAAGCTATTATTAAGAATAACACAATTGTAAAATTCTCAGGTATAACGAGTTTACCTCATTTTTATATTTTCTTCCATCACACCTAGTAATATGCATTAATATGCATTCCACAATGTAGGTCCAATTCAATATTAATTGACAATTCAATCTAACATATTCATAAGGTATACTCCCAAATCATAGATTTTGAGTGAGTTGCATATTGAACTGATACAATACAAATGTCTGAAAGAATTTTTGTTATGCATATATTATTTTTAGTAATTTACAAACTTGTGCAGGAATCTGCCTTTCCCAGGAGTATTTCTTTAGCAGCTGACTTAGAAGACTTTTAAATAATTTAAAATGATTTTTTCTGAAAAGAAAAAAAACATTTTAAATAAATACTCTTTAAATTTTGATACAGTTGCTAACTATACCAGATTCACCTTGATGTATCAAATCAAAATGTAGTGATTGAGACTAACGATCAGCATTTTTAACGATCTTCTCTAGGACATTTTTAAGCAGACTGAAGTTTAACTCTGTTGCAAGTGGTTTCAGTATCATTTCAAATCAGAACTTAGTATATAACCATTTTGTATGTCACAAAGCCAAAAAGGAACTTAACCCAATCCCTCTAACTCTGGAGTCAGTGTTCTTTAATCACTGTTACTATGTCTCGTGATGGACTCACGCTAGAATTCTTGCATCCCAATGATTTTTTATGTTTTCTCTTAAATTATACCAAAATTTTCTCAAGTTAAATTATACCAAACTATCTCAAGTTTTTTATCCTGGACCAGTCCTTTTAAATTAATCAACCCAACAAATTTTTGTATATACGTTAAATTAAGAATATTTTTAAGTAATCAAAAATGACCCAGTGTGAACAGATTAAGCCTGATATAAAGGCTTATTTTCTTTTTCTTGGTGAAATATTTTCATAAAAGTCTTATATTATGTACCAGAGCTTTGCTCTATAGATCATGCATTTTTGTAGTTTACTCTGTATACTGAGCAAGTAATATCTAATGGTTTGGCATTCTGATCTAGGAGCCTTTTGGACTTTGCCTTGATGCCTGACTAAATGCAGAGTGAGCCTGTAGAGCTTCCCCTTGCAAATAATCTCCCTCTGAAGAGGGCAAAGGACACTGGTGAGGTGACCTTGATAAAGAGCAATCAAAGTAACAACCATATACAGTTCAATGCCTCCATTAACCTAGAGACCATTTTTACTCTTAGGTGTCACCTTGTCAACTGTCAACAAAGCAGATCCATTTTGGCCCCATATCACTTGATGTCCCTGCCTGGATAGGCAGTTCTTTCTTTACCTATAATTTAATCTTTCTTTTAAATTATCCTGTTATATTATACCATGTTGTGTTGTGTTGTGTTGTATTATATTGCATCAGTCTTTTATATCAGCCCTTGGTGCCTTCTAAATTGCCAAATGCAACGGATTTAGACTAACTAAATTGTGCTAATATTGATAGAAGAGGGTCTAAAAAAGTTAATAACAAATCAAAGGTGACTAATGTATAGTGGAGTAAGTAAATTTTTAAAAAAGGCTCTAATGTTCCTTCACAGTGTCTCAGATAAAAGAGATGCATCTTAACCATAGTCATTTGAAAAAAATGTTTCTAATTATGTAGCTTAAATTATTAGACAGGTAAATTAGATAAACTTACAAAAGTTTGATGAAAGAATGGAGGATGTGAATCATGTCTCTTGAAAGAATATTTTGGGTATTCATGCTAGTGTCTTCCCGAGTAACTTGGTTTATGAAGAGATCATATCCTCCTTGTAATAGTATTTTTCATATTGAAAATACATTAGAGCAAGTGTTTTTATAACTTATTTCAGTAAATATATCATTTTATATTTAATTCTCTTTAAGAATATAAAGTTAAGAATTTTCTGCTTAAAACATACTGAATACAAGAAAGATGTAACTGATATGGGTAACTAAGACCAGACAATTTTAGGTCATATGTATAAATAGTAACCAGAGAAAGGGCTCCTAATAGATGAGTGGAAATTAACTTTGTCTCCACATGTAAATATTTTGACCTTATTGATTTTAATTTATACAAAACTGAAGAATTTTCAACAATGAATCACTTTTTTCTTTTAACTTAGTGGGTTGTGTCAAATAACTTTTGAGCAGTGTGCCTGCTTTGCACCTAATTGTAGTCAACCTACCTTAGACAGAAATCAGAACTGTCAGACAACTTGTATTTTTCTGTGAATTGAGGAAGATGGAAATGGTATATGAGGTTGAGGGGATCAGGTGTAATCTCTCTACCTTGAAACCTCAACCTAATGAACAGTTAAGGATGAGGTTGGCCCATTTTATCTTAGGTAGCAATCCAAACTCAGATTTTAAAAAGTCTGTCTTGTCACCAGCAATTCCTATCACACATAACTTTAAGCAGTTTATATACACATTAACACTTAATTCAAGAGCCTTGAATTGTTATGCAGAATATAGTATTTTCTTAAATGTTATTTGGTAAATCTTTATTGATATGATTTGCATGATCTTGCTAATGAACAAACTCAGGCAAAGCTTTTCAGGCAATAGGGCAGTTTTACAATAGAATCTTGGTGCAACTGTTGAAAGATTCATATTTAGAGCAAGTTCAAAATCTACGGATGTTTAAAAGGAAATTTGATATACCACATTTTCCCCCTTGTAAACATTTCTGTTAATTACTCAGAGTTTGAAAAAGCTTTACTTCATCCTGGCAGTTCCCTAGAGCTAACAATCCGTGGCTGGGTTTAGTAATTGTGGCAGAATGCCAATTATACTGCATGATGAGTGAAATACCTGCTACAACTGTCACAAAGCAACAAAAGTCACAAAACATTTAAGAGCCAGAGGCTTAGAATTAGATTTCTCACTGCATATGTAAACAAGAATTTATATCTCAAACTTATCTATAAAAATGAGAAATATGTTCTTATATTAAAACTACCAAAATTGTCATATTGTTTGATCTTCGCTAGTATTTCATGTCAATGCACAAAGGAAGAGGGAACACAGCAAAAAGAGAAGCCATTATTATCATTTATTTATAGAATCAGAAAGATGAGTATAGCTTTTCTGTATTCCTGGAAATGCCTCAATCAGTGTACATGTCTGTACATGTATATATACCACACAACGTACAAATGACTTATCGATGAAGCATTTGGTAATCTTAAACATTTTCAAAGTGAGTTAGGGAAGGGGCAGGGAAATTTCAGTGATAATTGGAAGATGTTTAAAAACACATGTTATTTACTGCACAAGACACCAAAAATCAGAATTTTCCATTATGTGCTTATGTGGAGAAAATAATCAAATACTTTGATCCTCACTTTTTTTAAAAAACTATGTTAGCTACTTTGATACAGATCTTATTTGTACTCAAAAATCTACAAGTGGAGAATTCCTTGTTACGTGTCCTTTTGTGTGTGTGTGTGTATACAATTTCTAATTTAAACTGACAATATAAAATTCCACTTAAAAGATTATTTTTATATGTAATTTTTCATAATAGTAAGTCTACATCATAACTTGTTTTTCTTATGTGTGTGAGCCATTTTTTGTGTGTTTTCTCAAAGACCTAAATAAATCATAGAGGAAATAAACTAAAAGTTGTGGAGAAGAAAATATAAACAACTGTTGGGAAAATGTTCATATTGCCAAACACATTGCTTTTGTCATTAGCATTCTATATTTGATGACATTCATGCCCAGACATTTTAAGGAACTGTCCAAGGTCATGAGCAGAATGATATAGCCCAGATTTGCATTTTGGGGATATATATTTTGCATGGATTGCTACTTTCTCAGATTAGCATGTTTACTTTTGTAAACTCCTATGTCTGTATAACGTGACTCTACACGCTTATGTACAATGTCTGAAAGCAAATACAGTCCATGTTTTGTTTTGTTTTTTATGACAGCACTTCACAATTATCAAAACTTGAAAAACCACTGGATAAAAATTGGTTGAATATAAAAGAAAATAAAAGTCAAAAGTGAATTTACAAATTGATTGATTCCAAATTTCCTGACTTGAGCTCTTATCTTTTATGTCATGCATGTCATGCTCTATATTATATTCATTCAGTGCACATTGACTAACTTTGTTCCTACCATGAGCCAAAAAGTAGCAATAGGTTAAATTTTACATTCACTGTGTTCAAAGTGGACTGTGAATTCTGCCATCATCCTCCCCCCATTTTAAGAGAATGATTATGAAATATTTAAATTAATAGTGATTGAATATAGTTCAGTGTGATTTTAGAGACAAAATGCTTAAATGTAAAGCTTTATTGCCTAAAACCAGGAGTGAGAATGGAGTATACAATGCCAGCAGTAAAAGCCTTATATGCTTACTTAATCAATTACTTGATTGAGAAAAACCTACTTTGGGGTTGGAAATTTTTAACATCCAATGCAAAGAGCAAATTTATGTTAATTTATATGAAATGTGCAAAAGTTTTATTAGTTATTCACCACAAATAAAATGATTTCTGATAGTTCTGAAAAAGCATTCTTCAGTAGGTCTTTATAAAAAAGACATTATAGAATAGAATGTAAAATATAGTTAGCAATTTCCATAGAGTATGCACAAGAAGTTTTATAAAGCAGTTTGTTATAAGTTCATCACTGTATCTAGAAGAAAATAAAATACTTCTATTTTGTAGTCATTGTAATTTTTAATATTTTAGAGCTTTTTCTTTAATACCTAATAATTTCAATTATTACTTGTTGTTATACTAACAATAACATTCATTCCTTTCACTTAGCACTTGTGACACATGCTATAATACAAACTTTGAACCTAGTCTTATTTAATTCTCAATACATCCAAAATAATATTAATATCAGTAAAAATCCTCTTATAGAAGAGGAAATTGACACAGAATAGTTTTAAATAATTTACATAAAGTCATACAGTAAGCAAGTAACAAACTGAGACTTTCTCATTGGGTGTTTGGATGGATGGATGGATGGATGGATAAATAGATAAAAAGATATCAACTGGAGATGTAGTCATCTAAGGGCTTGAATAAGATGGAAGCTTCAAGATCGTTCACTCACATTGGACAATCTCATCCAAAGGCAATGGGAAAAGTGGATTCAGGGCCCCAGGAGGTATGCATTTCTGTCTTCATATAGCAGTAAGGCCTTGTTTCTTCATGTGGCCACCCATGTTGGTCTCTACATGATCTCTTCAGTATGATAGTTAGCTTCCTTACACAGTAGCACAGAACTCCTGAAATCACTAAAAGGGAAGTTTTCTGCCTTAAATTTTAAATATATGAATGTTAAAATGAACTTTTCCATAGCATACTCGATATAACAATCAAATGTTCAACCTAGATTCAGTGTGGAAGAGTCTACACAAAAATTTGAATACTGGGAAGTATGGCTCTTTGTGGGCCTTCTTTGAGAGTAGATACCAAAAAAGACCAGTTCAGATAAGAAAAGAGAAGGGAGAAATAGAATCTACCTGAAAAGTAGTAATGATACAATTCCTAGGGAAATAAGGTATTGTGAAATGGAGTGGCAAAATTTATTGGGAGCCATTATTCTAATAATAGCCACATTAACCTTTTTATACTAATTACATCAAAGTATCTTCTAAATTTTATATTGATTTCTTGACTCAAGAGTAAGTTTGAAGTGTATTACTAAATTTCCAAATATGTGACACTGGATAGATATCTTTATTTTCATTGTATTTGTAACAACAACAACAACAACAGTAGTGCTTGTAGTAATAATGACAGAGGTAGTAAAAATAACAGTAGTAGTTTTTAGCTCAGTTATATGATAGTTGAAGGATATACTTTCTGACATTTGAGTCCTTTTAAATTTGTTAAGACTTGATTTGTGGCCCAGTATATAGTTAATTTGGGTAATTTTTCCATGTGTATTTGTAAAGAGTATATCCTCTGCATTGTTGAGTACAATGCTGCTTAGTCAACTAAGCCAAATGTCAAACTGAAGTTGTTCAAACTTTTTATTTATAGGCTAACAATTTTCATTTTTCTATAAATTAATGAAAGACATTAACGTTTTCTATTGTTATATGTTTGTCTACTTAACTTTTCAGTTCTCTCAAATTTGGCTTTATATTTTGAGATCATAATATTATGTTTATACAAATTTATTAGTTTTATTTCCCTACTGAATTAAACCACTTATCACTACAAAATACCACACCTTTCATAAAATTTATCTTAAAATTTATTTTGTCTAGCATTAATATACCAGTTTTCTTTGGGTTAGTATTTGTAACAGTATCTTTTCTTTCCTTTTTACTTTCATTTAATTCATTGTAGTGTGTTTTTTATAAACAGTATAGGGTTTATTTAAATTAGTTTTTCATCCAGATACTCTGCTTTTCCTCAATTTGCATTCCTCAGCTATATGCATTTATGGTATTTAATTTGTTCCTATCAAGCTTCTGAACCAAACTATTCATTCCGTTCTTCAAAGTAAATCCCAAAGATAATATGAAAGGAAATAAGATACTGTGGTCTAGGAAGTCACTTTGGTCACAAGAAAAACTGCTTTGAACTTATGTATGTTTGGATGGTGGTTTTGGCCTAGGACAGGAGACAATGAATGAATGAAATACAAACAATTATCCCGTTGTATTTCTCCTATCATTAACTTGGAAGAATCAGTCTCTGGTCCTGCACCTGATTTGTCTTGGATCTGTTTGTGATACTTTAATAACAAAGTACACATTGTTTTGTACTTTTGAGCAGTTGAGCAGATGACAAAATGGATGTTGCTTTCCACCCTATATAAACCCATTGTCCTGAAAAAAAAAATAATCTAAAGACAATCAGCACCAATGTTGCTTTTTTCCTCATTAGAAAAGGATGAAGCCTTGACCTGATAAAATGTTTTGTAGGGTGAGGAAATGATTGACTGATTTTATGGTGTCAGGGGGGGTCTTCAAATTAGAGCTTGTTTTCTCCCTACCACTGAATTAATTGGCTATCCCAAGCACTGGATCTTGGCCTTTGCCAACAGATATTGCCTGAAAGAAGAGCTGATCTCTCCAGAGGGTAACAAGCTCCAGACTGAAGTAACAAGATATATTATTAGCACAATCATTTTAAAGGAAATTGTGTGTGTGTTCATGTGCCCACATACACACACAACTACAGAGTCTATCAAAATCGGAATTACTAGAACTGAAAAGTCAAGAATTTAAACTTAGAGAAAGAGCTAAGGGAATATTAGGATATGAAACAACAATCTGAGAACATAAACATCACCAGTTAGAAATTTGAGAAATGAAAATGTACACATTAAACCATTCCTCTTTAAGAAGTATTTTTCAGGCTATTCTATATTTCAGTGTCATTTTTTCCTTTAACTAACTATTGTATCTTTGACAAATTACTAATTTATGTTTCAATTTCTTAATATAAAATGATAATAACAGTGGTTACATCATAGGTTTATTTTAAAAATTAAAGTACTTAGTATGTGTAAAACTCACTCTGGTATTCTTGACATGGAGTAAGATCTATAAAAATTGCATTTTATTTTTCTGACCATAATAAAGTAAATATATATATTATTTTTAATGAATAAATCCCTAGCCATTTATATTTTAGGAAAATACTTTCTTAATGACTCATAGATCAAGAGCAATTAGAATAGCAATGGAAACACCAAGAACTAATTATAATTACAATATATATTAGAACTTGTAAGATTCAATTCAACGAGCACAAGGATTTATATAGACTTCATCATGTTTTAGTAATTATTAAGATGAAAATAAATGAGCTGTGTTTCCAATTTAATAGTGAGAAAGAAAGAAAAAGGGAGAGGGAGAAAGAGAATGTACCCATTTTACTAAAGATTAGAATAGTTTGAAAGTAAAAGGAAAGCAAAAGTACCATGAAAACACTAAACGTAAGAAAGTTGATGCAGCTATTTTAACCATACATGAGGTAGACTTGAACACAATTATAAGTGATAAAATGGAATTCACATAAGAACTCAACACAATCACAATATATATAGAGACTTGCTAAAAGTGCTTTAAAATATACAAAGCAGAAATTGACAGAACAAAAGAAAAAATAGACAAATTCATCAGTCTAAAGAAGATTTAGCTAAAAGTTTAAGAGGAGGAGAAGGAGGAGGAGGAGGAGGCTGTGTGTCAGTTACAGTAAAAGTGTGTGACCCCTGTTGCCACAACATAGAAGGTTCTCATCCACTCACAGACTTTTCTCCAGGAACACTGGCTCATAGGGCAGATTGTGGAGCATCATGAGAACATTGCTTCTGTGATGTCAGCTAGGGGAGGGCAAGAGAAGCCACTGCTAAAATTATATCCAGGCCCACCTCCCCTCTCTTCCTACAGAAAAAAAAAAAACTGCTTTAATCCATAGGGTGAAGAGCAAAAGAACTGTGGCCTAAAGACTCTTATAGAAACCCACAGCATGAGTAGAAAACAGTAGCCACTACCAGAGCCCCTGTCAAACCCATGATCTCATCTCCATTCCTATCGCCTGCCTTGTTTGGGAAGAGGTAGAGAAAAGAAAACTCAAAATGGATACTATATCTTAAATATAAATTGTAAAAGTGTAAGACTTCTAGAAGAAAACATAAGAGAAAATTTATGTGACATTGAGTTTGGCAATGACATTTTAGATATGACACCAAGATCATGCTATACAGAAAAAAATCTTAAATTAGATTTGAACAAAATTAAAAATGTTTGTACTGCAAAAGATGCTGTTAAGAAAATGAAAAGGCGCACCACAGACTCCAAAAAATGTATATTTGCAAATCACTTAACTTGTAAAAGAATGGTATCCAGAATATAGAAAGATCTCTTAATTCTCAATTAGAAAGTATATACAATGTTTATGGGACTTTATTTTTTATTTTTTAAATTAAAAATATTTTCAACATTTTACTTTTATTTCTTTTCAAGCTTTTTAAAAATTCTAGTTAATTAACATATAGTACAATATCGGTTTCAGGAGTAGAATTTGGTGATTTGTCACTTACATATAACACCCAGTGCTCATCACAAGTGCCCTCCCATCACCATTTCACCCATCCCCCACCCACTTCCCCTCCATTAGCCCTCACTTTGTTCTCTATCATTAAGAGTCTTTTATGGTTGACTTTCCTTTCTCTCTCTCTCTTTTGTTCCTTTCCAATATGTTTATTTATTTGGTTTACTAAATTCCACATATGAGTCAAATCATATGGTATTTGTCTTTCTCTGACTTATTTTGTTTAGCATAATACCCTCTAGCTCCATTCACAGCATTGCAAATGGCAAGATTTATTCTTTTTGATGGCTGAATAATATTCGTGTGTGTGTGTGTGTGTGTGTGTGTGTGTGTGTGTGTGTGTGTATCCAATCATCAATCGATGGACACGGGCTCTTTCCATAGTTTGGCTGTTGTTGATAGTGCTGCTATAAATATTGGAGCACATGTACCGATGTGCTTGAATCTGTATTTTTGTATCATTTGGATAAACACCTACTAGTGCAATTGTTGAATCTTAGGGTAGTTTTATTTTTAACTTTTTAAAGAAACTCCATACTATTTTACAGAGTGGTTGTACCAGTTTACGTTCCCACTGACAGTGTCAGAGGGTTCCCCTTTCTCTGCATTCTCGCCAACATATGTTGTTTCCTGTATTTCCGATATTGTACTATATGTTAATTAACTAGAATTTTTAAAAAGCTTGAAAAGAAATAAAAGTAAAATGTTGAAAATATTTTTAATTTAAAAAATAAAAAATAAAAGTCCCATAAACATTGTATATACTTTCTAATTGAGAATTAAGAGATCTTTCTATATTCTGGATACCATTCTTTTACAAGTTAAGTTTAATTTCAGCCATTCTGAGATGTGTGAGGTGGTATCTGTTGTAATTTGATTTGTATTTCCCTGATGATGAGTGAAGTTGAGCATCTTTTCATGTGTCTGTTAGTCATCTAGGTGTCTTCTTTGGAAAAAATGCCTAATCATGTCTTCTGCCCATTTGTTAACTGGATTATTTGTTTTTTGAGAAGTTCTTTATAAACTTTGGATAGTAACCCTTTATCAGATATGTCAGTTGCAAATGTCTTCTCCCATTCCACTGGATCCCTTTGAGTTTTGTTGATTGTTTCCTTTGCTGTGCAGAGAGCCTTTTCATTTTGATGAAGTCCTAGTAGTTCATTTTTGCTTTTGTTGCCTCCAGAGATGTGTCTTAGTAAGAAGTTGCCACAGCCAAGGTCACAGAGGTGTCTGACTTTGTTCTCCTCTAGGATTTTGATGGTTTCCTGTCTTACACTTAGGTCTTTCATACTTTTTGAATTTAGTTTTGTGTATGGTTTAAGAAAGTGGTGCAATTTCACTCTTCATGTTTGTGTCCAGTTTTCCCAACATCATTTGTTCAAGAGACTGTCTTTTGTCCATTAGATAGTCTTTCCTGCTTTTTTGAAGATGAGATGACCGTATAGTTATGGGTCCATTTCTGGATTTTTTTTATTCTATTCCATTGATCTATGTGTCTGTTTTTGTGCTAGTACCATACTATCTTGGTGACTACAGCTTTGTAATATAGTTTGAAGTCTAGAATCATAATGCCTTCAGTGTTGCTTTTCTTATTCAGTATTTCTTTAGCTATTTGGGGCCTTCTGTGGTTCCAAACAAATTTTAGGATTGTTTGCTCTAGTTCTATGAAAATCACTGGTAGTATTTTGTTAGAGATTGCATTAATTGTGTAGATTGCTTTAGGTCAGATAGACATTTTAACAATCTCTGTTTTTCCAATCAATGAGCATGGAATTTTTTCCCATTTCTCTGTGTCCTCTTCAATTTCTTTCATAGGTGTTATATCATTTTCAGATCAGATCTTATATGTCTTTGGTTAAATTTATTCCTAGGCACTTATTGTTTTTCATTCAGTTGTAAATAGGATTGATACGTGGATTTATTTTTCTAATGCTTCATTACTGGTGTATAGAATGTAACAGATTTATTTACATTAATTTTATATCATATGACTTTGCTGAATTCGTGCATTAGTTCTAGCAAAATTTTTGTGGAGTCTTTGGGGTTTTCTACATATAGTACCATGTTGTCTGCAAATAGTAAAAATGTTACTTGTTCCTTGCTGATTTGCATGTCCTTTATTTCTGTTAGTTGTCTGATTGCTGATGCTAAGACTTCTAGTACTATGTTAAATAGTAATGGTAAAAGTGGACATCTCTGTCTTTTCCCTGATCTTAGAGGAAAATCCCTCCATTTTTCCCCACTGAGGATGATATTAGGGGTGAGTCTTTCAATGTGGCTTTTATGATGTTGCAGTATGTTCCATCTGTACCTACTTTGTTGAGTGTTTTTAACTAGAATAGATACTATATTTGGTCAGATGCTTTTTCTGTATCTATTGAGATAATCATATGGTACTTTCTGTTATAATCATATGGCCTTTCTGTTATTAATGTGGCATATCACATTGATTGGTTTGTAAATATCAAACCACCCTTGAAGCCTAGGAATAAATTCCACTTGGTTGTGGTGAATAATTCTTCTAGGATACTGTTGGACTTATTTTGCTAGTATCTAGAGAATTTTTGTATCCATGTTCAGCAGGAATATTGCCCTGTAATTCTTTTTAGTAGGGTCCCTGTCTGCCTTTGATATATGTATAATTTTGAGTAAAGACAAACCCCAGACTAAATAAAATCTGATATCCATTCTGTAAAAAAACAATCAATTCTAAATAATATATTTTTATGCACACACATAGACATGCAACAACACCTACACATGAAAAAAGCAGTGGAAAATAGAATGAGAACATAGATATATGTTATTGGTAAATATCTAGTATTGTTTTGAGAAGTTGGTTCATGATTGATTATAATATTTAAAATAATTTTGAAAAATAGGGATATATGGAAAACAATACTGCTAATTATATCATTGCTATAGTCTGAATGTCTGTGTGCTCCAAATTTCACACATTGGAATCCTAATACCTAATGTGATGATGTTAAGAAGTCAGGGTCTTTGGGAAATGATTGGGTCATGAGGATGGAAACCTGACTGGAATTGGTGCTCTTATAAAAGAGACCTCTTGTAAAAGAGAGCTCCCTGGCCCCTTCTACCAAGTGAGGACATAGCAAAAAGGCATCATCTACGAAGTGGACCCTCACCAAACATTTAATCTTCTGTTGTCATAATCTTGGACTTTCCATCCTCCATATGTGGGAGAAAAATTTCTGTTGTTCAAAAACCATGTAGTCTGTGGTGTTTTGTTATAGCTACACAGACAGATTCAAACACTTATAATAGATAATAGATAATAATCTTAAAATAATAAACTTTAAATAATGATAAATAAGTAGTTAAAAGAATACTATTTTTCCATTAGAAAAAAAGTGTTTATGTAGCAACGTGAATGAATTTCACTAACTGAATATTAAGTGAGAAAAAAAATCCCCAGAAATGTCTACTGTAGAATGTATGACTACTGTATTTATGATGCTGCTTATTTAAAATCTAAAACAGATAATAGACTATTATGCATATGCATATATATATAAATACATATATGCCATAAGTATATACAATAAATATAAAAAAGAAAGTAATTTAAATGATCATTTTGAAACTAATGAGAGGCTATTTCTTTTGGGATTAAGGGTAGGGAGGAGAATAATGGAACTAAGGTGGTATGTATAATTGACTCAATTTTATTTATAAAATTTGATTCCTTTTATTCCTTAAACAGGAAGTGTGTAGTGCTTGCTTCAGCAGCATATATACCAAACTGGAAGTGTGTATATAGGCATGTTACATCTTCAATAGGCAATACTTTGTTGTTAGTTGAAATAGTATTTTTCTGAAATATGTCAGGATATATGTACAAGGAAGAGGGAGATAGACAAAAAGTTATTAAAAAGTAAATATTAAGAATTCCATTTGCCACTATGAAATTATTATAATTCTCAAAGTTAATATCAAAGAAAGAAAAAAGCTAAGCCAGTAAATGAGATAAAATGTTATATATAGTTAGATTACTTATTAAGGGAGTTCTGATTTATCAGATATCTCATTTTTATTTAATATTCAGAGTAAATTTATGTGGCAGGGATTTTAATTCCCATTTTATATTTGCAGGATTAGAATTCAGGAAAATTAAGCAATGTTCCTCCACTCTGCAATTCCTGCATTTTCCCATATGATAGCTTCACAGATGGGTCTATCTAGTGAAGTGACCATGGACACATTGATTTTATGGCTGTGGACATAATAAGGTTTAATTTCAACCACTAGTATATGAATGAGGAGAGAAATCAGGAAAGGACTTTTGGTTTGAAAATAAGATTCTGGTAATTGTTAAGGAAACATTTATATAAAAGTGGGGCTAAACTGTCCTGAGAAAAATAAGGCAACAGATCAATATTACTAGTTTATTTTTATCTCCTAAATTTAGCATTGTATTTTGCATTTTTCCCCTTTTGAAGATCTCGTGCAGAGATGAACACAGTTAAGCCAAATAGTATTTTCTCTACCTCTCCACACAGAGGTTGCTTAACTTTGGGAAAGCTGAAACTGATGATCACAGTGTTTCCAAGATACCTAACATAGCCCCCAAAGAGTTGCATGTCTTTGGGAGTTTTTATAGCTGTTAACAAAGAAAGGTTCTCTCCCAGAAAAATGAATGGACTCCCTGTTGAACACTATGTAGATACCACTTTCAAGAAGGCATTTGTTTATTGCTAATCAGAAATTGTGTGGGGTTCCTTTTTGGTGCCTCCAGCAGCAAAAGGTACCTAGGAGCTAAAATACAGCTACAGCTGGAGTAAACTTCCATTCATTCATCATTGTCACTTCATGAATTAGGAGCCAGCAGACCATTTCTCTTACTCTACTTTAGCTTCTTTTCAGAATGAAGAAAGGTTCATAATGTTCAAATATGATAGTTCTTTCTTCTAACCCATTACTTATAGAGCAGTTTTGTTCTATGTCATTCTATAACCTCGAGCTTTTCAAAAGGAAACTAAGTTCTGAGTGGTATTTTTGGATAAATTTGTGCATGCATGTTAGTAGGATATTTGTCGATGACATTAGCTTAACACTTCAATTATATCCTCACACAGCTATGGCATTTTTGCTAGTTGCATTTTAACTCCTCCAAAACCTGAAACAGCTCTCCTTTTCTCTCATTCAGATAATCATATTCAAAGTAAGTCCTTTTAAAAAAATGCTAAATAAAGATTCCTACTTTCCATATGCCAAACCTTTTTAAAGACACATTAATGGTAATGGATGAGATTATTAGGTCTACTGAATTGCTAGTAGGATAGTTGATCACATCATCATCAGAGGGAAGTTTTTTTCTTAAAATGGATTGTGTTCCATCAATTTATTCTCTTTCAAGAGTTACAAGCATTAACCTTTGGAATGACCATTACCCTTTAATTGGCATTCTTATAGTATCCTGTATATCATTAGCCTTTGTAGACTTTGTCATTAAAAGTGACAATCATAATTTTCAGGAAATTATAAATCTATAACAAGTTGGAATCATCTTTTCAGCCCCCTAAAAGCCACTAATTAACCATGTGCTTAGATATGCACATATGTAACCATATGCAAAAGATAAAATGATGCTTTATTGCAAGCAAATTATTTTTTAACTGTTTTATATTATTACAAATACAGTAATACACCAATTTATAAAATCACAAAACATAATCATAACTTAACCTTTCACAAGATTTCCAGAGTACTCTGGAATACAATGAAGTCTCCTGGGGCACTTGGGTGACTCGGTCAGTTAGGTGTCCGACTCTTGGGTTCAACACAGGTCATGATCTCATGATTGTGAGATTGAGCCCTTCATCAGGCTCTCATGTTGGGCATGGAGCCAGCTTGGGCTCTCTCCTTCTTTCTCTGCCTTTCTCTCTTTCTCCTTCTCGAAATAAATAAATCCACTTAAAAATGCCTATTACACAAAAAACAAATAGAGTCTCCTATAAAATGGACTTCAGTGACATCCAAACCTTTGGAATGTTTTAATATAAAACCTGTGGGGGGTTGTGAGACTATATAGGTAGATTTTCTAGATTATTCACCACATAAAAGTAAACTTTTCCAGTGTGAACAGGTGGAATCAGCATTGTAAAGCAGATTGAAAATATTGTGGCATCAAAATACATAGATATATTTAGATACATACACTAGGATTTTAAATTTAAAAAATGGGTCATTATAATCCCAGTAGAGTGATGGTTATAAATAAGAAAAGATATATTTATAAACATGTTCAACCAAGAGATACAGAACTTACCAATATTTTTACAGATTAATTTTCACACTCAGTGTAATAGAAGGATTCACAAACTCAGCGTTCAATTAGAAATTTTGCATAATGCATATCATTTGGCATAAATATTTAATGGCTTGATATAAATATTTTTTAATAATATGTTCATGTAGTTTTTTTTTAAATGTATTAACTTTTGGTTAATATCATGATTTATCTTCTGGATATAAATCCAGAAGAAGCATAATATTCTCTGAAAGAATGAGTTTGCAATGGATTTCATACTGTTGACATTGAAGGATACTTAGTAAACCAACTCATGGTTGAATGGCCTTCCTCTTCTGTTCACTCTTGTAGAAATCATATATTTTTTTGAAAAAGATAACCCGACCCATCATCACTAATTTCAACTTTTGATTAACTTTTCCATTTTCACAGACTTCTTTAGTATTCAGAAAAAGGACAGATTCTCTGCTTTTTAGAGTTTTTCCAAAGTACAGTAACTCATTCTTATCTAGCTATCTCAAAATAGTGAATAAACTAAAGATAATTCTATCAAAGATTATTGTTATATTTCATAATATAATTAAAATTAAAAATAACTGTGAGACTCAATTCAAATAAGACACACAACAGAATTCTCTTTATTTAGCAGACAGAATTTATGTTATAAAATCATTAAAAATTAAGACAAAGCTCTGTGAAACTTAAGCATTTGGAAGTAAGGCATAGGATACTTCTTGCTCTGAGTTACAGATATATTAATATATTTCTGACAAAATATGTCCAGATATAAAATTACAGATTTTTTAAGATGCTTATTTAATATTTTTGAGAGAGAGAGAGAGACAGAGCATGAGCAGGGGATGGGCAGAGGGAGAAAAGGAGACACAGAATCTGAAGCAGGCTCCAAGCTCCAACCTGTCAGCACAGAACCTGACACAGGGCTCAAACTCACCAACTGTGAAATCATGACCTGAGCCAAAGTTGCTTAATCAGCTGAGCCATCCAGGCGCCCCTAATTTTCATAGTTTGAACCATCCTTGCATCCAAGGTTCAATTTCACTTGTTGAATTTGGTTTGCTAGAATTTTATTGAGGATTTTTGTGTCTATGTTCATCAGAAATATTAGTCTATAGTTTTCTTTGGTGTCTTTTTCTGGCTTTGGTATAAGGGTAATATTGGCCTTATAAAATGAGCTTAGCAGTGTCCCCTCTTCTTTGATATTTTAGAATGGTTACAGGAAATGTGATATATACATACAATGAAATATCATTTAGTCTTTAAACAGAAGGATATCCTGTGATATGCAACATGAATGAAACTTGAAAACATTATTTTTAGTGAAATTAGCCAGTCACCAAAGAACAAGTATTGCATGATTCCATTTATAAGAGGTATTAAATACAGTCAACATAGAAACAAAGAATAGAATGATGATTGCTGTGAGCTGATAAGAAAGGGAAATGAGGAGTTGCTAATCAATATTTCAGTATTTCAATTATGCAAGATAAATAAGTTCTAGAGAGCTGATGTACATCATTCCTATAGAGAACAATACAGTAGTATACACTTTATAAACTGTTAAAAGCATTTAACAGTAAATTTAGTGTTTTAATACAGTAACAGAAAGTTTATTGGTACCACTTTTGAAAGCTTAAAATTCATATACATGTATATGAGTATATATTCATTTATACATATATGTATATACTAATTTATATGAAAACATATATTCTATTCTACGTATGTGTGTAGAACCACATTGCTCTTGTCATCTACAAAACATAAAGCAGTTTCCATACTTTTGCCATAGTTCAATATTTGTGCTGAGTTTGTGTTAACTGACAGGTTTATACAGGGACAGCATAAAGGACATGTAGTGGAAGACAGGTTGGAAAGACTCTCGACTCCATAATAAGAACATAAAAAGCAAAGATATTCATCAATATGAAACAAATGTTTGAAAGTAGCATACTGTTTTTAGTCAGTTATTCTACTTTGAAAATTTTACCAAAGATAAATCCTACATAAGAAAAATAATGTGTAGGGGCACCTGGGTGGCTCAGTCGGTTAAGCCTCCAACTTCGGCTCAGGTCAGATCTCATGTTTGTGAGTTCGAGCCCCGCTTCAGGATCTGTGCTGACAGTTAGCTCAGGGCCTGGAACCTGCTTCCAGTTCTGTGTCTCTTTCTCTCTCTGCCCCTCCCCCTCTCATGCTCTGTCTCTCTCTATATCAAAAATAAATAATATATTAAAATTTTTTAAAAGAATCTTTAAAAACATAAAATAAAAATAATGTGTATACTTAAAAGTGTTATCAGAGTATTGAGTTGTTTGAGTTTTTTGCAATACCAAATATGGGAAACTATGTAAATGGATAAAAATGAAAAGTTTTGGATATTAACTTAGAAGAATATTACTGAATTAACTACACAAAGTTTTATTCAGTTGGACACACTTTTAAAAGAAATTATTTGGCAGGAGGCTAGCAGCAGGTGTAAACCAAGACTGAAGTAGGCAAACCAAAATATATGATTACCCTAAATATTATGCACCTTTGAAAAATTATGTTAAAAAGTAATAATTGGCTTGGAGAAGCATTTGTATTATAGTATTAACTATATAAATAGTAAATTCAGAATGATCACAAATATATACATTAAAATAGCACTCCATCATAGATATTCTTTATAGTAAAAATATGTGACTATTGTTTTCCAATGTTCTGCTTTTTATGTTTTATATATTGAATATGCATTGATTTTAAAAAAGCACATAGCAAACATTATAGCTTTATTTAAACTCCTCTCTATATACTTTTGAATATGTTAAGTCAAGAAATAACACTTAACTCTTATCTCTATTATTTATGCAATTTAAACATCCCCAGCAGCTAATAGATAATTGGTTCCTTTAAAATAATTCTACTAAATAAAACTAAATAAATAGAAAAGGAGAGAATTCACTGGACATAATATTGATTCTTGTACTTGTGACCTCCTGCATTCTATTATAAAGCATATTGTGTCTATTACATCATTTACAGTTAATCTTGTCATTTGAATTTAGCTACTTTACAATTTTATTCCCCACCATATTACTTGATTAAAAAAATAAACAAGAAGCTTGATATACCCTTTCTATACTAATTTCTTACATACAATTCAATAACACAGAACATGCCTATCAAAAAGAAGCTTATTTTTCAGGGTTTTTTTCCACATAGCTTGAAAACTACGGTATGTTTCTTTGTAATGAATTCACTTGCCTCTCTCCGATTTCTTTTCCTCTGCAACAGTCCAATGAGTCTTTATCTATTGCTCCAGACAGCCATCTTCCCAAATCACCTAGAGATGTGAGTGATAACCCTATCACTTACTAGACAGAAACATCAAAATTCTGGCCACCATTCACCAAGATAGCTTTTTCTTATCTGAAGCTATCCATTTATAATGTGTAAGGACAGAGCTTGCTTTCAGTAATGCAGCTGGTTATAGCAACTAAGAATAGCACAAGATTCCTTCCAGATGATGTAGAGTAACTCACCTTCATCAAAATCAACCAGAACTGGATACTTGACTCCTGAAGGACAATTGGAAAAAGTGTGTTTTGAGTATAAATTGCACAGAAAGACTGAGTCAAGTATGTATAATTGAAATATATTTCATAGCCTGATCTCTAAATAGGTATGATTTAGCATCTAGTAATAGTTTAACTAGTTTGTAATTTTATTGTTCAGTAATGCAACTAATTTTGCAGTTTTCATTACTTGGTCAAACACAATAGAAATAAGTATATAAAATTAGGGGATAAATTAAATATGTTTGAGCAAAACTTCAATTTTAATGCAGTGAAATAATTAAATATGTAGGGTCTCATGCTACTTCTGTCAAATAACCATTCAATCCAGTCTCAAAATTGGATTTTCTTTTTGACATTACCTAGTTATATAAGCAGTTAAGAGACCGTCCACACTATAAATTAATCCTGAATAAGCCATCATGATACAAAGCTGACTTTGATGATTAAAATAAAAGAGATTATTCTTTTAGCACTTACTTTTATTATTTAATATAAAATGATTCTTCTAAGTAAAATACAAAATATCCATAAAATTCACATATTTTCTTTTCTTTTCTTTTTTTTACATATTTTCTTTTCTCAAACATTTGTCTCTCTCATATTCAGATGTTTAAAATAAATATGCAAAGAACATTTTACTGTGGAAAACAAAGAGCAACAACAGCACAAATTAACACTATGCTTCTGTGGTCCTTGCATCATGATTTCATCCAGGAGTCTGATCAGTCAAGCAGAACGGAGTGATGATTTATGAACAAATGAACAACATTCAGGAAGCAATAATATACACATAGGAGCATGCAGACTTTGATATGAGTTGCTCTTTTAACATCTACTATTTTATGTCATTTGTGTATTTATGGTCTAAATTTCCTCTTCTCGGCTTTCTATCTGTAAAATGGCAATGATCAGTCACTTCAATTAAAACCAATAAGTAAATCATAAGACATATAGCTATGTAATCATTTAATCCCCAAAAGGAAGAACAAATGTCTCTGAAAGTCTTTTTGACAATAAAGAAGTTATTCTTTAAGTATTAGGAAGTCATTAATAATAAAACCATGCATTAGTAGCAATACCAATAAATCATTAGTGTTTGACATTTTAATTTTTTTAGATATACTAATGAGTTTCACTAGCAAGAATATGATATGTAATAGAAAAAATATAGTGGTTGGCTTGTTCACAGATAAACATTTGTTTTCTTGTGTTATTTATATCATTTCTCATTATATCATGTTTCAGAGGTAAGACATGAAGATAGCTTTCTTCTTGTTCATCATTTAGTGACCCTCCTTTTCAAGGGCACATTTTATATCAAATATATCTTGTAAAAGACACTTAGCAACTAAACCATTTCTCTTTTTAGTTTCTTAGAAAGTTGAGGAATGATTTTAAATACATATCTGTCCCAAGAGAAAATTATTGCCTACATTCTGGGCCTCCCCTTTCCTATAAACAGTGCCAAAGGACATTATCTCCTTGCCAAAGATCTAGAAACTAGTTTTTATTTTCAGCTCTAATGGTCTCATCTGGATCCTCATCCCAGGAGCATTAGCCAGCAGAGACCCCATGCTGTGATTCATGCTGTTTAATGCCAAGTTGATGGGTAATAAAGTTATCATAATCCATAATTTAATTATAGATGATAGTCTCTGCTCTGATTCTAACACTGAAACTATAGCTTCATTTACACTTCTGGGACACTTCACAAATGATTTGGGCTGATCTTTGATACAGGGTCAAGGGTGTAGAGATTTTTCATATAATTGCATTTTATCCTACTTGAAAGAACATTCCACATTCAAATTGGATTTGTTTTTGAGTTGGCATATGTCTACTTTCTATGGTAAGTGTACATTTTAATAAGGATTTGTGTAGGTTTTTCCTCTTTGCCACAGATACTTAGGTGCACTTATCATCTCATTTGAATGTAAAAATTGCTTCTTGTTACTGCTGCAAGCCTCAAAAACAGAAACTAAATATCTTGTTTTCCTAGGGAAATTAGAAGAATTGCAAATTTGGACATAGGTTTTCTTTTCCTAGATTGTACTGTTCTCATTCAAATTTCATATCAATTCATGAATTTTCTCAGGCTGTTCACTTAGCTAGGCATCGTGCCCTTCTCCTTTCTTATCTTTAAGTGGTGTCTAATTCTATCCCTTCTCCTCCATGAAGCTTTCTCTGGAAGAAACTATAGTAAACACTAAGTTTACATGCAGCCTGTATTAGTACTTACTAGCTTTTACACACTCTCTAAACCTTTCTAACTCTCTCTAAATTCTCACAATGATGGAAACTAAGCATCTCTCAGGGACACATGATAACTAAGCAAAATAATACTCAGACATATCTAGCAACCTTCCAAAAGGGACTTAATCAAAATACTATGTATGGCATAAATGGACTCAAAAATCAAGTGGCTGGGTGGTGGTGTTAATTATTTATTTTTGTATGTGAATATGTATGTGGGAGTGGTTTCAATATATACATTTATAATAGAAAAATGCTTTGTATTATTCATACTCTTACTTTCAGAGCTAAGGTTAGTGTTTTTCAAAATTTTTTAGAAACTGCAGTTATATTTAGAAAGGTAAACCAGTTGACTATGGGAAGCAAAAGACTATAGGGAATATGATTTCCTTCAAGTATTTTGAAGAGTATAATAAGTTTTGTATATGAATAAAAGATTCAGGTTTTGTAATCTCATATATCAATGATGAACATGTAATCACAGAATTTATGAAAGTTGGGTGTAAAATCTTTTGATTAGATTGCACTAGACAAAAAGTTATAAGCCTACAGGTAGTGCCATCATGAAATAGAGGAATATTTATAGGAAAAAAAGTTATGTAATTTCATGCAGAGTCCTTTCCACAGAAAAAACAGGTCACTCAATGTTAATAAGTATTTTTTTTTAAAGTCAGATGTTGCACTTGGTGATTTCAAGGCCAAAAACAAACTCTTTTGTCTCTCTTTTTTTAATGGTTATTTATTTTTGAGAGAGAGAGGCAGAGTGTGAGTGGAAGAAAGACAGAGAGAGAGAGGCTCCAGGCTCAGTGCCGTCAGCATAGAGCCTGACTTGGGCTCGAACTCACAAACCATAAGATCAAGACCCGAGCCAAAGTCAGTTGCTCAACCAACTGAGCCACCCACGTGCCCCTGTTTTCTCTTTTATTGACATACAGATATGGCTTATATTACTTGTATTAGTTTATTTAAGTTAAAAGAGTAACAGACACATGTAACATTTATACAAAGGCTAGCAGCCATTCTAGTTATACATAGATTCTCATTTCTATTATCACACATTTTCAATTATCACACTAAAATTTTATGTACTTACAGGCATGTTCTCTTTTAATTTATATTTAAAGACCTCTATAGCATGCAACAGACATGTTCAAAGAAGAATAGGAGAAAGTAAAATGGAAATAAAGAAAATGGAATTCACAATAGGGAAAACAATGTTCTTTTTCTTTTGTTTTTAGATTATTGGCCTTGAGGTATTGTATGGAGCAATAATTCAGTTGTAAAGAAAGAGGACCTGGGAGAGGGTCATAGTTGCTGGAAGGGGGTATCTGAGATGGAGCAAAATTCCCCTTTACAACTCAAGCTCTCAGGGATGAATGGATTAGGACTAAAAGTCATGGGACACCCCCTGCCTTCTGATAGGAAGAGGGGAGTTGAGAAAGGGTTGAGAATTTTTAAGAGAAAGAGTTGTTGGGGCTCCTGGGTGGCTCAGTTGGTTAAGCATCTGGTTCTTAACCATTTTCAATTCAATTCATGATCATGGTTTGTGGGTTAAAGCCCTCCATGGGGCTCTGTGCTGGAGATGGGGAGCCTGCTTGGGCTTCTTTCCTGCCCCTCCCCTACCTATGTAACTCTCAAAATAAATAAACTTTAATTTAAAAAAAAAAGAAGCAGAAGACTAGTACCTAGAGAGGATCTGGAGGAATCTTAAACACTTCCTTACCTGCAGTATTTCCAGTTTATATCTGAACACAGAATTCTCCACTCTAGTATTATTCCTGGCTACATTGTATTACCTAAAACAGATTGTGCATATATTATTAAAATGAAGTCAAAATTTGATTAACTGTGTTTAAATTTTAAATATGGTTTATGGTGAATGTCTATATATAATTCTAAAATAAATACTTGATTTCATGAATGCTCTTTTGCCTTAAAATATTTAAATAACTTTCAGAGAAGTTCCCAGAACTTACCTATCACAGTAATAATAAATTTAACTTAGTTTATTATGTTCTTATTTATATTGCAGTGAGATCTATATTAATGTAACTCAAATAATTTAAAAAAATAAGGTTTACATCCTAAAGGAAAGTGATGCAGATATTCTCCTTACATTTAAAATCCCATGTTCCAAATATAAAGTATGTTAAAATATTGTTAAAATAAACTTAGAGGAATATTATATCAATAAATTGATATCTAGTTCACCTTTTTAGGTACATCATAGAAATATTAGTTCACATATAATCTGGAGAAAAATTCCATATACTATGATAAAACTTAATTAATGGGTTAATTAATATTATAATATCAGTTAATAGTTGGAAACACCTATGAATAGATAGATGATGATAGATAGATAGATAGATAGATAATGCACACTTTCCACAAAAAAAACTCTAGAAAAAATTAAGTAACTTTCATTATAAAATTGGTTAGAATTGCAAGTACAGACTAGTTTTAACACATAATCAACCGCTTTGTTTCAGAATCATCCACATTATTTAAAACCTAAATTGTAGACATGTATTAAGCATGTAGTATTTTAATGATTTATAAACCCTTATTTAATCTTTATCTTCCTTTAAGTGTTTGGGGAAATGAATAGAGAATTTTATCCATTAGATGTTGTACATTGATTTATAAAATACATTTAAAAGCTAAAAAGATAAATTTTATAGCAATATACCAAAGATGGTAATAGTACAAATTACCAACTTGAGGTTAAAAAATAATTTTGAAAAGCTAAATCAAAATATCAAGGATATTGAGGCTAAAATTTCAAAATATTCACCAGTGTTTCTTTTTCTCATATCTGAAGTATTTTCATATTTTCTATTTTCAATTTATGATTAGAACGCTTTCTCTATTTTCAATGAAATAAGCAGTTAATTTTCTGCTTAAGGAAAATAATGCTATTCACCAAATATTCCAAATATTGAAAACTCAAAGATATGTAGAATACCGTTTCTTATTGTTTGTGACACAGCTATTACGAAAAAAAAAAACTCTCAGTGCTATACATATTAAAATCTACTCATTCCTTTTTTTAAATAAGAAGAGCAAATTCTTCTCACTTTTGAGTGATGTTCTCTTCTTAAATATAATCACATTTTGAACTTCATATACTATAAGCTGTGAGGCTGTGAGCTAAATTATAGTGATTATCACCAACAACATAAATAAATATTGGTGTAAATGGGTGAAATAAATTAATATATAAAATTAATATATGCAAACATACATAATTTGGAAAGAAATAGAAGACAATCTGAAAAGCTACTTCAGTCTTCATTTCATTAGCTGGTCGCGTGTGTGGAGCATATAGCTACCTTTCTCAAGTATTTATTTGGGTCCTTTTACTCTTGAAAGGACCTAAGATGCTGGACTTTTTTTCTTTCTATTTCCAAAGTATCTGAAATTTTGGAGTTTCTATAATCTTCCTTTTATACTGTCCAGTTAATATGACAGTACTAGAAAAGACTCCAGAGGATTTCCTGGATACTGCACACAACCTCCCTGAGACATTATGTAATGGAAATTCTAATATCTATTCATATTAAGTCTCAATCACAATGACCAAAAGTTACTGTTTCTCCAGTGGAATGAGGAATTCTATCCAGAGGATGATGGCTGCCTCAATTTTTAATTCCATAAAATTATATTTTATAATTAGGTCCCCAGGTGGAGACATTCCTTCTTTAAATTCTAAGTCCTGAAAACCAGCAGATTCCTGGGTTAAGATGACCAAGGCAAGATTCTGCAACTAAGCCAGCTGCCTTCTCAACTTTTCTGTGATTCTCTTTGCAAGACATTTTGGCTATGGGAAGAACCAGTATATATGGGTTTTTGATTCAAAGAATAATACCATATTCTGTAACCTAAAACTTGTAAGGTCGTTATATCCCCAGCTGTCAATCTGCAGAATCTTCAAAAAGCTACCCACAGTCAGTAAATCAAAATGTTTGTCAGTAATATGGAATATGATAAAATCAGTAAGTCCAGTATTTGTTGGTACACACTGCATTACTTTGTTTGCTGCAGAATTAAAAACAATATTATGTAGAATACCAAGATGAATGCAGTATAAGGGAAGTCAAAGAATGATGTGAAAGAACCTGCCTTATTGAGAAGATAAATTAGCTTCTGGAATTTGTATCTCTAATACTGAAGAAAAACCATTACCTTCAATCTGTGATTTGTGACACATTTATACCTGTAGAATAATATCAAACAGAGACAAAGGATAGTTTACTGCTACTAACCAGTTGGGTGTTCACGTTTGGACCATAGCCTTGCTATGAGAAATTTCTGCTGTTGCGAATGCATTGTCCGAGTCCCATGGTTCATTAACCAGTTGGTTCATCAATGTAGAGTAAGCACCTGTGTGGCTGAGGAAAGAGGCTGATTAGAGTCTACTGGGAGGTCACAATGTCCACCTGAATATCAAAAATATTTTTCGTGAATATACTATGGTAGTATTCATAGTAATACATATTATCAAACTTTGGGTTTATTCTGAGAAGCCCATTTACATAACTTTGTTTAGCTGTTCTCATTACAATGTTTCCGTCTTCCTTTCTCCTACTCTGACCACCAAGTAAATCATAACTTATGTATAAAGTAATTATATCTTTACATAGATACAATTATCTACAATATTAGTGTATTTACTGACTTTAGATAATAATATTTTAAAATCTATATTCCAAAACATCTCTTTCACTAGAATCTTTATTCATCGTTTTCTTCCATTTACACTTAAAGATTTGAAGTTTCATTACCTATCTTATTTTATTTCTGTCAGATTTATTTTCTTTTAACTAATTTTCATATTAATTTTTTATGTTTTACTTAATAAAATTCAGAACAACTACTTTAAGTTTATTCAGATTACAAACCTTTCATGATTATTGATATTTTATCAAATTTTGAATTATTATATGCTCTCTCTTCCTTTTAGCACTTTCTTTATATTGCTGATCCATGTGGTTTAGTTTTCCTATTACCTTAAGTGCTGATGATCAAATAATTATCTTGATGCACTTGCACCTCTTCTTGATCATTTAAATAACATTTAAATTCTCTATTTCATAAATTTATATCTTCAATTCTCTGAATGGGAGCAAGGGAGTTTGACCACATACATTATCTCTGGGTACTTTCTGCATCAATAAACATTTTCCAGTTAGAGTCTTGAGAAATATGCTGTCCCCTTGAGGGATACCACTCAAGTTTAAACTTATTCTATGGTTTAGAGATGTGCTGGTCACTTAGATAAATTAACGAGCCACTAGCAGACCTCTGGCTATATATTTCGTTAGCAAATTCAGATTTTTTTCATGTATCTTTAACTTTTTTTTTTTTTATGTTTTTACCACTTCAAAAGAGCACCTGAGAGATGACATATCATATTTTCTACCATCCATATTCAAATTTATACCTTGCTGCTTTTGGTCATGGTCAGTGCTTTTGAGCATTGTTTCCTATCATTCAGTTGAGTCTGTGGAACTGTAATGAAGTCTGATAGAGAAAACAAAGTAGAAAGATTTTGAAAACACATTTCTCCAAATCCATTACAACTATATTATAGCTGCCATTACACATTTTTCCCAGGAAAACAATCTTTATGTGTCAAAATTAGAAGGCATTAGTTTTATGCTTAACTTTATTTATTTTCTTTTACTCTTATCTTACTTCCCATGATAAAGTATTATTGACTTCAGAAATAGAGAAGTGTTGGGAGCTTAATTGATAATCCTCAAAATATTTTGTGATAGAATTAAAGCTCTTAGAAAATTTAAATGTAAGGTGCTTTTGGTGACATTTAAAAAATGAGGCTTTTTAATGATTTGGTTCATTTTTTTTAACTTGATGGTTTTTATGAATCACCACAATTAAATATTTCAAGTACCTGATATGTGATGAGGTTTGAAGTGTTGGGGTTTGGAACCAAAAGCCAAGAAAGAATTCTTAAAATGTCTTCTTTGGTGCAAAAATATGGTTTTATTAAAGCACTGGGACAGAACCCATGGGCAGAAAGAGCTGCATTTTAAGTAGAAGAAGTGACTGATTATATACTTGGGAGTTGGAAAAGATAAAGAGACAGGAATGTTTCCAAAAGGATTTTCATATGCTAAAGAAGATTCACTGGAACTTGGAGGCCTACCTATAGTCATGCTAAAGTTGTGTTTTCCTCTAGCAAAGTATCAACATTAAGACAGTTGGGGGTTCCTGGAGGAATGTTGTACTCTGCCTGCCTCAAGTATTTTGTCAATGGGCTGCAAGTTGTAAGAAAATTTGATGTGTTTCCCACATCAATATTGACCATTTTGCTTTATAAATAAAATGTCACTTTTGCATGAAGAATTCCTATTCCTCAAAATGGAATAAATAAAATTAATTGAAAAATTATTCAGCAGGAAAAAAACACAGTCATTCTAGTAAAATACTTTTTATGGCTCATTATTTTTGTTGTTTCAAGTGTTTGTTTGTCTAATTAGTTAACATATAGTGAAATATTGGTTTCAGGAGTAGAACTTAGTGATTCTTCACTTACATATAACACCCAGTAGGCAAAATTTTACTTAAGAATGTATTTTGAGGTGTGCCTCAGTGCCCCAGTCAGTTAGGCGTCCCACTCATGGAATAAGCCTGGGTCATGATCTTGTGGTTTCATGGGTTCAAGCCTTGCATCTGGCTCTGTGCTAGCAATGTGGAGCCTGATTGGGATTCTCTCTTTCCCCCTCTACCTGACCTCTCCCCCACTAGTGTTGTCTCTGCCTTTCTCAAAATAAATAAACTTTTTAAAAAAAGAATATATTTTGAGTATTTTTAGGATGATAGAATTCTTTTTAGTCCCTTAAAAAGAAAAGTTAAATAAGTTTATTAATTTAGATCCTTTTGATCCTTTAATTCCATTACTATCTTTTTCTGTCATTTTAATCGTTAAAAACCCTGTATTTTATATATACATGGTTCAGGGTTGTTGTTTTTTAAAATAATAGTTCCAGATTGATAATTCAGAAGTTAATAGGAAAATATTCTAGTCGGGGTTTTTTTTTTTTTTGTAGAAGCTAATGAATATGTGTAAATGCTTTATTAGGATTAAATAGTATTTTTCTTGTAAATATATTCCACATAAAAGACATTTGGAGAGCCTTAGAGTTAAAGGCTAAAATTTATAGCCACTTTGTTAAGTATAAAAAGGGGAAGTGTTCAATACTTGAAATTTATTGTTCTATAATGAAATTATAATTCATGTAAGGCATTTAGGTGGACTTTGAATCATTGAACTATACAATTTCTAACCTATTTCAAACTTCTCATATTCACACTATATAAGTTCTCAGGAAATTAAAACAAGACACTAGAGATTTTATATGGGGTAGTTTATCAAATGCACTGAGTTACTAGAGCCTAGGGAGAAGGAAAGCTCTAGTATCCTAAAATAAATTTAGAATTTTCCAATGGAAGCTTTTACTAATTTACATATTATGTAAGAAATTTTCTGGTTTGATTTGGTTTACCCTAAGAAAATTAATACCAAAACTTTGATATGGTAAAAAAAAAAAAAGTTTAAGTAAAATAATGTAACTGTCTTATGTGCAATAAGTTAAAATTAAAACTCCAGGTCATACAAATGTATTCATTCCAAATTTTTTCTTCATTATGCATGTGTTCAGAAGGGTTAAATTCAGCTTGAACTGAACCTTAACTTCAATAAAAAAATTTAAATGACCTTCAATATGACAGACCAAACAAGATAAATCTCAACACAGTTTTATTTTTTGATATATTCATTTACTTCTTCATGAATTACACCCTGCTGATGATACAAAGATAAATACAATATAATTTAATCAAAATAAAGTCACAGTAAAGTAGGTTATAAGAGAAATAACCAAATCATTTTGTGGTAGCATACAAGCACTCCCAGAGAAGTTTAAAAAGAACTTTGTTATTCAAGGAATCAAAGAATTGGAAGTTCAGAGATGTTTGCAAATAACTCGTCAGGGTTTCTTGAGAAGGTGACAGGTGAAATAAAACTTGAAGTACAGATAAGATGTTAACAGACAGAAGAAGACACATTAATCCAGAAGGGATGTTAGAAAGGAAAGCATGGTGCCAGTGGGTGTTGGATGAGTCCAGTTATATGAAGGACATATCACAAGACGCTTGCACAATACAGACTTGAGACTTTTATTATATGTCCTTAAAGATGAATTTAAGTTTGCTTATATATGCAAATAAGGAAGCCAAATACTACATCAGGAAGATTATATCAGCAACTATGTCTAGGGTGAATGAACATAAGGAAAATTACTTTTCAGTGGTTTTAAATAAGCTAGAGAAAATTAGGACCTGAAATGATTTGTTGGTAGTGGCCTTAGAAATAATGGAGCAGATGAGAGTTCATGGAGGCAAACTGTGCATAAGTGGACAAATAGCTGTAGAATGAAAGAAAAAGGAATAAAAGTGGTTAATCCCAGCACAAATGAGTCTATTTTTTTAAATTAATGTTTATTTATTTTTGAGAGAGACAGAGAGAGAGCAGAGGAGGGGCAGAAAGAGAGGGGGGTAGTAGATCCAAAGCAGGCTCTGCACACTGACAGAAGTGAGCTGGATGAGGGGCTCTAACTCCAATCCAGGAGATCGTGACTTCGCTGAGACAAGATGGAATGCTCAATGGACTGAGCCACTCAGGCTCCTCTCTAGGTTGTGTTTTATTATCACCAAACTTAAAATAATTTCCAATGGTATTTGCTCCCTGTGTATTAAAATTATCTGGAAAAGAGAACCAATAATATATATAACATATATAATATATATACATAATAATATCCAATATATTAATATTAATAAAATAACATAATGCATCCTTAGATTATGTACTTAAAATGCTGTCTGCAGGCTGGCGACACAGGAAAGTTATGGTATACTTCTGAAAACTGCAATGCCCATCGTATAAGTCCAAGGCCGGGAGAAGATAGATGGCTCAACTCACATAATCAGAGTGAGAGCAAATTTACTTTCTTTTCATCTTCACTCTGCGGGCCCTCCACTGATGAGATGATATCCACACTGAACAGAACAATCGGTTTTACTCAATACACCAGTTAAGATGCTAATCTCATCCAGAAACATCCACAAAAACATACCCAGAAATAATGTTCAGTCAGATATCAATCTAGACAGCTCAGGATGTCAAGTTGACACATGCATTACACATCATAACATGGGTAAGTTAGAAACATAGTGCCTAATTTTCTAATATTTCTAGGTTTATTTTGAAATTATTTTTTAGTTCCACTATTAGTCTATATAATTTAAGTCCTTAGTACTTGGTTGAAATGTTATTATATGACTCAGTATGTGATCAGTTTTGGTAACGTTTAGGTATACTTGAGAAAGTAATGTGTTCTCTAGTTGTTGGATGCATTAGTCTATGTGTTAATTAATTTAAAGGCTTAATCCTTTAAATCATGTTGGTCAAATCTTCTGTTTATAATAATTTTACATCTACTTCCTCTGTCAAGTCCTCAGAGAAGTACTGAAAATATCTCACAATTGTTGTGGAATTGTCTATACATACTTTTAGAAGTGGCTATTTTTACCTGACATATTTTAGGAACATGAATTTATCTGCATGCAAATTTGATTTATTTATATCCTGAAGGTACACCTTTTTATCATTGTGAAACATTCCCCTTAATCTCTAATAATGCTTCTTTACAGTCTACTTTTACTATAACTAATATAGGTCTCTCAGATTTCTTTTGGTTACTGTTTGCAGAGTATATCTTTTTCCATCTTTTCAATTTTGATATTTCTGGTTATTTAGGTTTAAGGTATGTCTCTTACAGGTAATTTTTTTATAATCTGATCCATCCCAACAATCTTATTCATGAAGCTTCTTTGTAAGGTCAGAGGTATTATCTGTCTTTATTATTCATCATATATGCAACATACCTTACATATAAGCAATGCTAATAAATGTAATTGAATTAATATCAAAATACATAAATTATGATTTTACATTCCAGTTATCTTAGCATCGATTATCATTTCCTTTATCACTCTTTTTTCTTTTTGTTTTGAGATGGTAATCAGTTCTTATTTGTCTCTATACTGCTTAAAGACAACTATTTTGTCAAATAATTCTTTATGCCCTATAATTTTGAACCCAGTAACTATCTATCCACAGATACCTGCATAGGTATACATATATATATATGTATATATACTGAAATATGCACACATCTTGTTTTCTATTTTACATAGAAATCTAGTTCCAAAATTAATACCAGAGGCAGGTAGTGAAGTTTAGGTTCATATATTCATAAAATCTAATTACTAGTTGCACAACATAATATACTTTTATAATATACTCTTCTTACTAGTTACAGAATAAATTAATGTGAAATTGTGTCCTCATGCATTTCAATCCAAGTACTGAATTTTTCTGTTTAAATTTCCTAGACATAGTAAAATGAGTAACATATTCTTTAGGGTGATCTATTAATTTAAAGGGAAATTTCAAGAAATCTCATGAGAGCCTATCAAAAAAATCCAAACATAGTATATCAAATTTTTTCTGAAAGGGTTTTAAGTAGTTCATTATGTACTACTAGATAGCATACTTGAGTTTTTTAATGGAGTCATTGGAATGGTTTATATTTAAGATTATGATAGAGTTTAAATATAAAAACATTTTAATTAATTAGATTTTTAAAAACTACCTTACATATTTGAAAGTTTACTTTGCTATTTAAAAAGATAGTGATACTTGTATATAACTTAAAAATATCCAGTATGGAATTTGCACATGCATCATTTATATTTTGATTACATTCTAAGTACTGACAGGATGCTATGTTCATGAATAATTCAAACCATCTAAAAGAATGGGCTTTTTACATTCCATTCCAGAGTTTTGTTTTTCAGACAGGATGTCTTAACAATGTAAAACATGTGTTACTGATGGAATATGATTAGAAATACACTGTGATCTGACAGTTAACAATTATTCCCTTATGTATGATTCTCACAGGCTATATAAATGATATAAAATTTGTATAATAGCTCAAAGTATAAGTCACAGACACTTAGAAGGCAGACAATATGTGGAATTTTTTTTGTATGGAAGATAGAAGAAAACAAATATAGGAGCATTTTAGTAATTAATTTGGCTTCGATTAATCAGTTGGGAGATTAGAAGAGGAACAGGCAGACAACTAATCAAAAAATATGGTTGACCACTGCTAAGGGCAACTGGGGCTTGATCTTCCTGACATCTTTAAAATGCATTTTATAATAATCCCACTGGAGGATATGGGGAATATTTATCGGTTGCCTTTATTCCCTAGTGGTTAAGGGCAGTGTTACACATTGAAGCTGCGATTATTCAAGACTCTATATGGGTTGGTGTTTAGTGATTCCCATAGGCATTCCACATAGATAGATAAAAGAGGCGAGAATTTCAGGGGCTGGAAGTAATAGGAAAAGGCTGAGGCTGAGACACCATACATTTTTTCTGCAAAGCTTCTTAGAAGGCTACTTCAAAATAGTAGCCTCAGTAGTGCTAGGAGAAAGAAAAAGCCCTTAGGTTTACATTGTGCCAAAAGGTGTCCAATGCAGTTAATTATTCATATCATTCAACTGTGTTAAGGCTAATCAGCCACAGAGCCTATTCAAGGTGGTAACCCAATCTCTTAAAAGAAATAACACAAGTCAATTAATAGGAAAAGAAACCAAATAGTGTCATCTTCAACAGCAGCAGATGTACCTCAGGTAATGATTATTATTTGCTATCCTTTTTTTTAACCTCCAATACTGAATTTCTCTTACTCTTAGACTTTATTTTGGTTGGTCAAGATTGTTTAGCAGTGTGGAAAGACACAGATTTTTCCCCAAAAAGTTATAAGCCCATATTTGCCTTACCATTGTCCTTCTGTGACTGTTTCAATTGTCATTTGCAATTACTACTTGGTAGGAAAGAACCAAGCGAAATCCCAGTAACTTCCTCAGTTTCCAGATGTATTCTTAGCTTCCTCCACCATGGAGCTTATGGTTGCTTATGGCTCCTTATGGTAATTGGCCATTATCCCCCTCAATATATTAACTCTTTTTTCTGTTTGTTTGTTTAATGATGGGCTGAAAGGAGGAGTCCTAAGTGGCCTAGTATAGTCATAATTTCAATTTCTGTGGATCCCTTACCATGTTCTCTGGAGGAAGTATTTTGCTAGTAGGAATAAGGACTTCTAATCCAATAGAGTGCAAAATAATAGCGGGAGGGGAGGGGGCAAAGAAAACACAAATTCTCCAAGTTAATTTTTTCAGAATATATCACAAATTAGGTCACAAATGAGGCCCAACAAATACAGAAGGATTGAATTCATACCATGCACCTTTACTGACCACAATTCTATGAAACTTAAAGTTGACAGCAAAAAAAAATTTGAAAAGTTCACAAATACATGAGAGTTAAACAATATGCTACTAAACAAAGAATGTGTCAACTATTAAATCAAAGAAAAAAATTTTAAAAATACATGGAAGCAAATTAAAATGGAAACATGATTGTCCAAAACTTTTGGGATAGAACAAAATAATTTGGTGAAGAAATGGGCAAAAGACATGAATAGACACTTCTCCAAAGAAAACATACAGATGGCCAACAGACACATGAAAAGTAGCCCAAGGTCACTCATCATCAGGGAAATACAAATCAAAACTACAATGAGATATCATCACGCACCTGTTTAAATGGCTAAAGTAAAAAACCCAAGAAACAACAGGTATTGGCAAGGATGTAGAGTAAGGGGAACCCTCTTGCACTATTGGTGGGAATGCAAATACAGCCACTCTGGAAAACTATGGATATTCCTCAAAAAGTTAAAAATATAACTAACCTATTATCCAAAAATTCTACTACTAGGTATTTACCCAAAATATACAAGAATACTAATTCAAAGAGATACATGCACCCTAGTGTTATAGTAGCATTATTGACAGTAGCCAAATTATGGAAGAAGCCCAATTGTTCATCAACTGATGAATTGATAGAGAAGGCACTGACCTCATCCTTTCCCTTCAAGATGAAATATTTCTTAAGATTACTATCTTGACCAAGTGTCGGAAAGTATCAGTCTTCCACTATACCTTCCTACTGCTGTAACTTTTATTCTACAAGTCAGGTAACCAATGTGATAGAATTATAAAATATGAAATGGTTGTACTTATCTGAAAATAAAGATCTAAGGATAAGAAATAGGAGAGACAACATCATTTTATAGAATGTTGGATTTGGTATTCAACTAGACCACTTCTGGGTGAGATCAAGTGCTTAACAGGGAAGTTTAACATAATATCTATGTCTCAATCAACATTGAGATATGTCCTAAGTCAATAAATTGACTCAATGGTTGAAGTAAGCAGAGATCTTTTATGTTAAATATTAATATGACAAACATAGCATTTATTGTAAAGTGACAGAAAAACCTTGCATGCCTGACCAGGCATAGATATACATCAGTTTGGAACATTATGGCAATTGATGCAGGATTAAAAATGAAAGTAAGAATTATAATGTAAATGTTAATATTTACATGATACTCATAAATACTGGGTTTTGATTTGAAGAAAAGTGAAGTAGTTGTTTCATTAAAAAAAATTCTGGGGCACTTGGGTACCTCAGTCAGTTAAGTGTCCAACTTCGCCTCAGGTCATGATCTCAGGGTTAATGAGTTAGAGCCCTACGTGGGGGGTTCTGTGCTGACAGCTCAGAGCCTGGAGCCTGCTTCAGATGCTCTGTCTCGTCTCTCCTCCTTCCCTACTCATGCTCTGTCTCTCTCTCTCTCTCTCAAAAATAAATTAACAAAAAGAAAAAATCTTCTAAAATACATGATTAAATATATCCGTAAAACTATTTTCAATAGTAGATGGGTGATAATCATTTAAAAGTAATTTAGTAGAATAATAACTGTGATTCAACTTTATAATTAAAAGTGAAAATGTAATATGAATATAGGTAGTGCTTTTTTCATTATCACCATTAGAAGTCTAATTAAAATTCTCTTAATGATGGTTTAAAAAGTTAATTCATATATAGCAAAAGAAAATATCATCTTAATATATTCCTTTAGACTAAATATGTATAATAAACTTTAAAAAATCTCTTAAATACACCTAAATCCACTATTTAAAATATTTTATTTACTTAATATGTATAGCACTAAATGTATACTTTGCTAAATGACCAAATTAAGAAAAACTAAAAATCAAACTGCTGACTTTAATAATTTTACTTAAGTATAGAAAAAAAGAAAGCCACAGCATTTTAATTTTACTGAAAAGTATTTGATATGAGTGTGATTCTTTCATACTTAGGTAGAAACTACTTGTCAATAAGTCAGATGCTGTAGTTTTAGGATTTTGTGTTTTTTCTTAAATAACTTCTAAATAGAAATATAAGCTTCTTTACTTTACTTTGTCCATTAAATACTAGAATAGATACCTAATATCTAAATGCATATCCTATTCTTATCTATTGTTTCTACAAATTTTTCAATATAGCTTCAAAGCTGTTGAAAACAGGTTTAATTCCAAATATCATTTCTTTCTGAATTGCACCATCCTTCAGCAATGCATCATCATCACAGGTCATTGCACCGATGAAATTAATCTGATAAAACACCTGTGTGACAGAGAAAATGATATATTAGTGTGATTCATCATTAATGTACATCATCAGCCCATGATCTATTAGTGTGTTGCTCAAAGGGTTGTGTCATTAGGAAAGAGTGAGTTCCTAGGGTTAAATTATGGTGTTGAAGGCAATAGTTAGAGCTTTGTATAACCCAGGAGGAAAAAAGCAGAGGTACTAATACAAAATCAAGTTCTCTGAACTTTTTTTTTTTTTTTGGCCTTTAAGGTATCAGATTTGAATTTTTGCTAATAAGGTTTTACTTCTCTAAAGTCAAATTAAGTTTGCCCTTATTACTCATCTAATATTAATTGCATATCCATCCTTAATGAATGATATCATTTATAAGGCTGACTCACATCACAGTGAGAAATTTAATTTTATTTGAAAATGAAACAGAAAAACTTTTAATCCCTGAAAAAATAACCCTCTAGGTTTGGTTTTTCAAGCATTTATTTAGGCATAAATGTGCCACAAACTATACTCCACCTGATTAGCTCATGATATTGAACTTAGAGACTAGAAATTACCCTGAAATGCCTTTGTTAAAGTCATCCAACCAGGAAATTTAAGATTATCTTATTCAAGATTCAAAATAAGAATAAAAGTAAGATAAAAACAGAATTACAAAATGGGTAGTGAATCTTAAGAATTCAGAATTTGAATAAATTATTTTTATTATAAACATGATGAGTTTGCTCTTCTAAATTAAAATAACCTTAAAATGTAGTAATTGTATTATTTTGAAGAGATATTAAAAACATTCCTTTCTCAAGAATGTATGGTCAGTAGGGAAAGAGCTTTATCTGCTTAATCATCATTTTATCCACTAGATATAGAATAGAAAGTAGCAAAAGTTAGGTATTCAAGTTGTTCTCTAATTAATGAATTAATTAACTCAGTTACTTAATAACATTATGTAACAGAATCAGACCCCTTAGATCATGTATGCATTTAAATAAATTCTGTATATACATGGTTTGAACTATGATTTAAATTATTCTCTTTCAAATATTAAAAGTACTATGGTGATATTGTTATTAATTTTCATATTTGTCTCCAAAGATAAATTTGCTTATATTATTTCATTGTCATTTTATAGATTAATAAACTGCCACTAGTCCATAAATGTATAGTGTGAGTAAAATTTTTATTAAGATGACTCATACTATAAGCAAGAACTATTAACTAAATTCATTGGGACCTTCAGTCCAGACAAGATGGCACAGCCCTATTTTCCCCCTTCTCTCTCATTAATGTCAATTATAAAGCCTTGGAATAATGCCAGAGGCAAGCAAAGGAAATGTTTCAACATGCAAATACTTGGATATGGTATCTTTACCTCCAGGTGTGACAACTGCCTAGATGTAGATTCTTCACAGTTCTATTGTTAATGTGTAAATAAAATGTCTGACCTTTGTCCCTGGTTCCTGGGTGATAATGTGTACATCCCTGGAATTTCTTCAATGATAGGAGTGTCTTTGTTTTTCATGATGGCCCCTTATACCACAAGGGGTATAAGCTAACAAGGTGTCTTTGGGTAGGCTTAGGCTAATGACATGATTCAGGATGGGGCTGGACATGCCAGAAAGACCAACCATGGGACTAGAAGGTAAGGATCTTGAGCCAAGTGATACCAGTCTGACCTCTGAGGAAGGGAGGAAGGTTAATTTTTAGTTTGAGTCATGTGACCAATGATCTGATCAATCATGCCTACATAATGAAACATCATTAAAAACTCTGGATACAGAAGGTTAGATAAAATCTGTTTGGCAGTACTCTGTGTACTGTCACACATCAGTGTACCAGGAGATTAACATGTCCTGACACCATGAGGAGAGAACAAGAGAAGCTTCACATTTGGAACTTTCCCAGATCTTGCACTATGCATCTCTCCCTTTGTCTGGTTCAAACCTTAATCAATTTGTTATAATAAAATGATAGTCATAAGATTAGCATTTTCTTGAGGTATGTAAAGTTTTAATGAACTGTTGAATCTGAGAAGATAATGCGATCTTTCAAATTAGAAGTTAGCTGGTCAGAAGTGAGAGTGGTCCTGCGATCCCTGAACTTCCAGCTAGTGTCTGAAGTGGAGTACTGTGCCCTTGACCTGTGAGGCATGGCTTAAATCTTAGCAATTGGTGTCAGAAGTCATTGCAGCTAGCCTAGACTTTTTATTTTACTTCAGATTATTATGTCCAACTCCCATTAACATCTCCTCTTAAATAGCACAAAGCCACCAGTTGTTCAACCTATTCTAACTAAATTCATGATCTTTTCTTTCTGTTATCTCCCCTTCTTCAGAGATGCCTATATTATTGAATGATTCTACCCCCGGTTGAGTACTGCAAGAAACACAATCTCATTCTTAATCATTTCCATCTTTTGTCCACTCCTCCAAATATCCAATGTACTTTTATTTTTTGAAGTTTACCTATTTACCTCAAATCTATTCAATTTAGCCATTTGAGTAGCAATCCTAATAACCCAACTTACTGTTATCACTTGTATAGATTTCTATAATAGACTTCTAGATTATTTTGCTTCTTCACACTTTCTTTTTTTTGTTTTTATTTTTTATTTTTTTATACAATTTATTTTTTTAACATATGCAATTATTTTCCATCATTTACAATACAGTAAATACAATGATACTCCAAACAGAAAAGCAAAGTAAAAAATCAAACCCCCCACTTCTATTTCATGTAATTAGACTTATACAGAAATTAGGAGGTTAGGTACCAACTACTTAATCACCTAATTTCACAGCTATCTGAAGTGGCAATAGTAATATAGCAGCTTATCTATGATACATTCAAGATACATGATATAATTTATTACTTGCCCATAAGCTAAAACACAGCCTGCTTAATACCGTTCCTTAAATTCCACCTCTATACTACAGTATACTTGAAGTCCATGCAAAAAAGTAGCTACTTTTTATATAGAAAATGGATGATTAAGTCTTTGGTGCTGTAAAAGCAACTTCAGTTAAACA
>NC_043703.1:37288403-37426554 GCF_006229205.1 Suricata suricatta
GTTAGACCTATGAGTGCGAACATATGGTTTCTGTCCTTCTCTGCCTGACTTATTTCACTTAGCATCACACTCTCAAGGTCCATCCACTTTCCTACAAATGGCCATATGTCATTCCCTCTCATTGCCATGTAGTACTCCATTGCTTCTTCACACTTTCAATCTATATTCTAAAACCATAAAATATGGATTGTCTTTAAAATAAAAATCTAATCATTTCAACGTTTGCTTCTTTTAGGTACACTTAAATTCTTTAATGGTTTAGAATAAAATGAATCTGAAACTATTAAAAGAGGACTGAAGAGCCCAGGATGAAAAGGGACCCTCCATATAACTACAGGCTTATATCATATAAAATGTTCCCTTTCACCATGTGCTCTAGCAATACAGAACTTCTTATAATTCTGGAAAGCTCTACCTTCTTCCTTCTGAAGCATGAATTTTATGCTTCTACTTTCCTCATCTTGTAGTTTCCGTCTTTTCCTCTTCATCAGTTACCTCCTATGCACCAGTAAGATTTCATCTGAGGAAAAAGTTATTTAAGAAAACTTTCTCTGACCTGAATCTGATTCTCTCATGATATGTATGTATTTTCTTTGTAACACTTGACATGGTTGTATCTTTAATTTTCTTATTTGGCTAATGTGTCTCCAAGCAGAATGTGATCTCTCTGAGACCTGAGATCATGCTTATTTTCCTCAATATTTCGTAATCAGTTCTTGGTACTTAGTAAGTCCTTAATATTTGTTGAATGAGCAGTTTAATAATTTAATATAAAGTATGTTCTTATTGTGTGTTTTAATAAGAAGTGAAGCAAGTACACAAATTACCAAAAGCCAAATTATATTCTCAAATTATCAAAACTAGTAAACTAGCATAGACTAATATTTTATAAAGAAACATAACACTTTTTAGCTATCTAAGCAGAAAATCATATATGTAAGAATCAGATACGGTGATTTTCTATAAGGCTAGATTTGGTATAAAGTATTATTTTATGACAAAATTAAAATATCAACCCTAACTCCTTCAATATGATTCAGATCACCTTTTCTTTTTAGAATGAGGTACAGCTTTGACAACCTCACCTCATCCAATGCATTCAAAGGAAATTTACTATCCTTACAAATGAGTATGGGAATTTTTGGAGGACTCATATTTACCCTTAACACCTGTTTCCACATTCATAATGTTCCTGGATTCTCAATTTCTGCTCATATGTCTAACCTTTTGCATGTGTTATTTTCCTTCTACACAGTTTCACATCCCCCTCCTTCTAACAAGGATGCACTATAAATCTTTCCCTTTAAAATAATACTGACAGTATTTAGCTGACTTTTACTTAAATAGGAGGAAGTGATGAATATTAGAGGTTCCTCTATATTAAATACTGCCCACTTATTAGATTTGCATTGAAAACAGCAGTTTTGCCTTTCTCATTTTGCTCTAATCTCTGTCCTTTGCTGGGCTCTATTTGCTCTTCCCCTAACATCCTCTCTAATTCTTTTGAGCCACAAATAGTTTTATATTGAAGGGGAAAATAACCCTTGCACAATTTTACATTATTCTCAAGTAGTTTGACTCAGGCTGTATTTGATAAACCGTTTCCTCTATGAACCTGCATATTGTCCTAACTTTTCATTCCTATATATGCCATAAAGTTATTCTATTTTTAAGAGACAGGCTTCTTCTCCAAAAGAATTATTACTTTAGGAATGATGGGCTTTTCAGCAGAAAGGATAAGTTAATTATAAAGTCAAAAAGACTTATAAGAAAGTGTGATGACTAAATTTCATTGAAACCAAAATAAAAAAAAAGTCCCCAATTATTTAACACTGATTGTTTGTGAATAAAACAGAAATATTAACTCAACATCATTACTACAAACTAGAAATTCCCAATTCTACTTTCCTGAACATGCTGAGTTTTTTAAAATGTTAGTCTTGCCCCTACAAGATGAAATTGTCATTTTTCAAGTCCATTTGGTCTATTATAACAAAATACCATAGACTGGTGGCTTATAAACAACAGACATTTATTTCTCTCAATCCTGGAAGATACGAAGTCCAAGGTCAAGTCAGAGGCAGATTTGGTATCTGATGAGAGACTACTTCCTGGTTCACAGAAGGTGGTATTCTCCCCGTGTCCCCTCCCCACGTGGCAGAAAGGGCCAGGGAGCTCTCTCCGGTCTGTTTTATAAGAACAACAATTACTTTGGGGCCTTCGGGTGGCTCCGTTGGTTGTCTCTGATTTAGGCTCAGGTCATGATCTCACATTCCTGGGTTCAAACCCCATGTCGGGCTCTGTACTGACAGCTCAGAGCCTGGAGCCTGCATCTCATTCTGTCTCCCTGTCTCTCTGCCCCTCCCCCTCTCATTCTCTGTGTCTGTCTGTCTCAAAAACATTAGGAAAAAGAAAAGTTAAAAAAAAACAACAAAGAACAATTCCTTTATGAGGGCTCTGCCTTAAGAGCTCCACTTTCAAATACCTTCACAATGCGGATTAGATTTTAATCTATGAATTTTGAGGGGGCAAACCATTCAGTCAACAGCATCATTACATAACTTCATGCTATCCTTCATTTTAACACATGCAAGTCATTAGCAGTTAACAAAATAATAAATACAAACCCATTTTTTTGAAAAATATTAATACATACTGATGATGCCACTTCTTATAATTTTATTTTCAATGAACTGGTAAATGTGTTATTCGTATTATTTTTTTCTTAGCTCCTAATGCAAAGTTAATTTTGGAGAGCTATAGATAAAAGTAGCTGGTTTTAGAAGAGTGACGCAAGCATACTAAATAATTGTATCCCAAAGGACTAAATTTAAGTTAATGCGAAAAGAGATTAAAGGTTTCAGGAGTCCCACTTCCAAAATACTCTTCCTATAATAATTTTTGGCTTTTGGCACTAATATTCATAGGCATTTTAGTGGCAGAAATATTTTCAACCTAAGCTCAATAAAAATGGATATAAATCAATGTGTATACTTTGCTAAATTTGGCATATTAAACCACTTTTGGATTTAGAAAGATGGATTTAAATTTTGCAGTTCCAGAGAAACTTTCCTCATACTTATAAATGCATACTATCATGAAAATAAAGAATAAGATATAAGTAAATAAAAATAAGACCACTTTTCCTGATCCAATAAATGACAAGGTTCTTAAACACACAGAAAATTGTATAAATGATCTTCAGAGCTTTGACATTCAGCAGATTAATTTACATGAGATTCCAGAGTAGCTGCCTGTATGAAAAAGAACAAAAGGAAGAAAACTGAAGGCCTTTTCCAAATAGTATAGAAAAAGTGAACTATAGGGAACAAACTAACGTTTAGCAGGGAGGAAATGGGGGGGGCGTAGATAGGTTAAATGGGGATGGGGATTAAGGAAGATGCTTGCTGTGATGAGCCCCAGGTGTTGTATGGATGTGTTGAGTCACTAAATTGTGCACCTGAGACTAATATTACACTGTATATTAACTAACAGGAATTTAAATAATTTTTTAAAAGAAAAAGTGAAGAATGCTAACCAATGAGATAGGACAACATGCCTGGAAGGCAGGTTGAAATGATGTGTGAAAAAACTTGAAAAATCTACATATCTATTAGTGCAGCAGTTTTACTTTTGGAGATGATAATATTTTTCTATAGTAAACAATGAGGGGAAGAGTCAAAGATTTGTGCATAAATTCAATAGAGAAAAGGGTTTTTTAAAATAATTCAAATGTTAAGGAAAAAATTATGGTGATATGTTACATAGAACTATTTGATGTTAAGAGATGTAAATACTATCAAATGGTACATAAAAAATTCATTTAAATCAGATATCATAACAGTTGCACGTATCAGCACACATGTGTATATGTGCATCAACTATACTACTATATCTCTCTGTATGATAGAATTATGGAGTTTCATTCTTTTTTCTAAAAACTTTATGAGAAATCATGAATTGATTTTATATGCATATTATATTTAAAATAGCATACCAAAACATAAAATATTCTTATTTTTAGTATTAATATAGAGCTGTGTAGCCTACTTGTTAATATTTACGAAGCAGCTACTGTGCACTAGTCAGTGTAGGGTGGCTTTCTACACATATGATCAACATATATATTATTTATACTTTTGTGGTAGTGTTTCTTTTTTCTCACCATACAAATGCTCATGTTACAAAACACTTTTATCATTTATCTTATTTTTTTAATCCCCCAAATTATCCTAGAAATAATCATTATCACTGCTTGACAGAATGTTTATTAAATGTTATCATGTATTATTTCTAATCTTCATAAGATAACAAAAGGTAAATAAAACTATCACAACTACATGGGTATAGAAACTAGAATTAAGAAACCTTTAAAAATTGCCCAGGGCCACACATCTTTAATTGTGATAAAAAATTGAGCCAGAAAAAAAATTGAGCCAGAATATCTCTGACTTTATAACCAAATATGAGTACTAAATTTTTTACAAAGAGAAAATAAGGCAAGGTGAGAACAAGACACCCATGGTCACAGAGTGATTCATAAAATGCAAGGCACAGCAATCTAAGGCAAAGTCCGTTTTAGTCTGGCCCTTTATGATTGGGGATAAGATTAAAGAGACCTAGAGGTGCCTGGGTGTCTCAGTTGGTTAAGTGTCAGACTTCGGCTCAGGTCATGATCTTGCTGTTCACAAGTTCAAGCCTGGTGTCAGGCTCTGTACTGCTTCAGATTCTGTGTCTCCCTCTCTCTCTCTGCCTTTCCATAAATCGCACTCTGTCTCTTGCTCTCTCAAAAATAAATAAACATGAAAAAGGTTAAAAAAATAAAGATTTAAGAGACCAGAACAAATTTCTCCAGTCAAACTGAACTTTTCTCTTATTCTCATTGCCTTCTCACCCAACCCATAGTCCTTCTAGACCTGCAGGACAGGTGTAGACAGTCAAACTAACTCCTAACAAATCCAGTTTTATCATTTCCAGTCAAGTATCTTATCCTCTATGAATCCCATTTTCCCTTATTTGTAAAATGATGTTTACTTCACTGAAGTGGAAGAATGTAGAAATGTATACAAAGAACAGTGATTGGCATAGAGGAGAAAAAAATGGGTAAAATTCTGTCTCCATTTCTGAGTCCTTTTTATTTTTCAGTGTTCAACTTAAGTGCCTAACCCTTCAGAAAATTTTGTTTCTGTATTCTGGAAAAGATCTCATCCACTCCTGAATTCTGAAAGCCATTTTTTTCATCTCCTTTATTGTAACCATAACACTTTTATTTTGTATCAGAGTCAGATTGGTACATGCCTTATCCTCCTACCTGGCTACATGCTCCTCAAGAAAATTCAGTTTTGTTCAAAATTCATAGACATCTCTTAAGAGCCAAGATTCATATAAGTCATTGAAGATTCACACACACACCCACACACACACAAATGGTGGACTCTTGCTATGAAACTCTTCACAGTCTGATAAGGAAGAGACAACTATGTAATCTTCATACTCCCAGCACAGTGTTGGTGATAACAAATCATTGAAATACTACTCTGCAGATAAACAAAGAAATTAAATAATTGGTTATTTAGCTTTACTTATTATTATACATCTTATTATCTGGTTTTCCATTAATAATATCAAACTTTGAGAAACAGCTTTTAAATATACACATATTTTTTAGTGATATAAATAAATATACATATATGTGCATGTATAATGAATAAAGCAAATTTCTCAACAGGAACTTAGCCCAATAATCAGTTTATGTAGTCTCAGTTACTTTGAAGGAAAGCAAGAAAAAAACTGAGAAATGATCTGTTATTTCTAATAAGATTTTCATTGTTGACATCTTAAAACCTAGCTAAACACCTTTTGAATAGCAACCAGATATGGGCTTTGGATAAATTTACCTCAAAATTATCACTCTACCTTTTAGATGTGTTACCTAGGATGATGAATCAGTAACATCACCCATACCCAATTACAATTAAACCAGGACTCTACCAATCATCAAGTGTTTAACATTATCAGACATTATGTTAAATACAGTAAAACCTTGGATTGCGAGTAACTTGGTCTGTGAGTGTTCCACAAGACAGGCAAACATTTCTAATAAATTTTAACTTATAAATAACAATGTCTTGCAGCAAGAGTAGTATGCAATACAGAGTATCAATTATCACAACTGAGCCAATGGTTCTTAAAATTTGTTTTGATATACAAGCACTTTGGATTACAAGCATATTTCCAGAACAAATTATGCTCACAAACCAAGGTTTTACTGAACTTACATATTATATTGTTTAGTATTCATTAAACCTTTGAAATAGGTATGATTAGACCACATAGACAAAATGAAAGCTAAGGAACTGAATTAATTGGATTCAGTACCAAGTCTGCTTGGCTTCAATGGCCAGAGACTTAACTACCGGCAACCTGGGACTTCCTGTTGAGTTTAATTCCTTTGTCAATAAAGAGGTGATGTATTTAACAGGGTTGTTGAGTTAATTAAATATGTCAAATCATGTGAAAGGTCTGGAGCACTTGATTGATAGGCTAATGGATAAATAAAAATATATAGCAATGTAGGATGTGAATGCTGGAAGAACCTTTATGATCATCCTACCTTTTTGGGTCGCCAATCAGTAAACTGACCAACTGGAAGATCCAGTAACTTATGAAAAGCTCAAAAACTGATTGGTGGCAAAACTAATAGAAGCTGTATTTCTTCACAGTGGGGGCCTTGCAATAGTGAAGTACTGTGAAAAAATGAAGGAAATACAGAGTTGAAACAGATAGAAATATTGCAAAAACAAAAAATGGACCTCTGAAGAATGATGAGTAAGTGTAGTTATTTAGCACTGAGACGAAAATACAACTTAGCGATACTCCTTAAGCATACGAAAGTTTAATGTCATGTGTGAAATGATTATTCTCTTTTCCAGTGAGAATTTAAAAATTACAGTTAAGTTGAGCAAGAACTCTTTAGTACAATTTAAAAGCCCGTTTTGCTAAAAATTAGAGCAGGTTAGTAGAGGACATCTTAGAAACACTCTCTTTTAAGGTTCCAAAGATCAAATAGATAATAATCTCCCTGCGATGAATTAGGCTCAGTGTTATCTACACAGTGGAATAAATATGAAACCATCTGAAGCTCAATATTTAGTAATTTGTATTCTGCCAATGTACAGAGTTGTTTCAATTCTTAGCTCCATTATAGCAAAGTTTTTATATTTTGTATAATTATGAGAAATCTTTCAAAATTCAAGTATTTTAAATAAGCCATTTAGCTTTAAGATTTTCTCCAATACTATTCCAGGTGAAATAAATCCTACAGTTGAAGATAAAATAATGGTTCCATTTTACTGTCTTTTAAATTCAGTAATGATGGCTTTGTAATTATAAAGCATCTCTCTTCCACGGAGCTTAATGTGTTTTACAGACATTGCCTCATTAATCCTTCCACCTTCCTTTTAAGGTGGGTATCATGGTCCTCATTATACAGATGGAGAACCTGAGGCACAGAGAAGTTAATTGATTTGCCCAAGGTCACACAGCAAGTAAGTGACAAGGCTGTGACTTCTGACTCACCATCTAATGTCTTGCACACCAGGCCATTCAGCTTTTCCCATTGGGGAGAAATAATCCATTCATTTTTATCAAAGTTCAACTCCAGGCTGCTAAATTCCTTGGGGCAAAGTTGCATAGTGCAATTTCACACTATGTCATTGGTACATTGTCAATTTACACAGAGGAGAGCTCACACAGAGCTACAAGGTTACTAATAAAAATAGAGAAGAAAAGAGAGCTAAAAATGACTTTCTGAGATGTCTGAGTTTGTGCTACTTAGAACTCACACTATCCTTCTCAAACAAGCAGCAACATAAAACCCTGCAAGTTTCAGATATCAAATACTAGTGATCGTAAATGTTTTGAAAACATTTTAAAGGTGATAAAACAAAAGCCTTAACTAGGTCATGGTAAAAGAGTTTTACAGATGTGCTTCATTTATTTATACATGTGTATTTTTATTGATTTGTCTTAACCACACAACCTCCTCCATCTAGTCTTTGCAACACATTCATAAATAAGCATCCGCATCCAAACAAGACAAATAGCAGCACATTAAACAGTTATCGTTTCAGAAAAACAGCAAAACATTGCGTGAACCCACTATCTGATCTGCACAATAAATCGTTCATTGTGTAAAACCTGAAGGAAGCTATCCCAGACACAAAGGTTGTCTGATTATTTGATATCCCAGTATCCTATCTCAGTGAGCAGCACTGAATACCATTTTCTCCGTGGCTGAAGATGCAATAACACCATTCCGAAGCCCATTTGTACTGCTTAGCCCGAAAATGGAAGGCATTCGGAGAAATGCTGAAATGTAGCTGTCTTCACTCCAAATAAGTCTCAGAAGATTATTGTCATTAATGATTTTTTCCTCTGAAGCATAGCCAACCAAAAGCTGTAGACATTCTTAACTTGATTTAACGTCCTGTAGATACTGCGAAGTGTTAGTAAAAGTAAAAAAAAAAAAAAAGTAACAAAAATCTTTCCCATAAAACAATATTGATGTTTAATTAGAGAATGGCCTCCTCCATGCAGTTATCACAGAGTTCCAGTGGGTTAAAATATCAGTTCACTTCTGCAGGTACTAAAGTAAAACCATTGCCTGTCTGTGGGGAGCTGGTATGCCGGAGCCCCTGAAATGGTTTACGCTTTAGTGTTCTGAGATGGATTTGGTCAAATACATCCCTGGCACTCACTGTAAGGTTAATGATGATTATTCCTTATTTCTTAAGAAAAATATGAAAACAAACCTTGCTTCTTAACAACTCATTCTCTTAGTAAACTGAGAGTAAGAATGTTTTTGTTCACTAATGAATCCCAAAAATTTGCAACAAAGATCTCAATAGACATTTGTTAAATAAATAAAATAAAATAAGTCTCTTGTTAAAAGCAAAGTCACGGGAACTCCTGGGTGGCTTAGTTGGTTAAGCATCCTACTCTTGGTGTGGGCTTAGGTCACCATGTCACAGTTTCCCGGGTTTGAGCCCTGCATCAGGCTCTGTGCTGACAGTGCAGAGCCTGCTTGGGATTCTGTCTCTCCCTCTCTCTCTATCCTTTCCCCACACATGCTGTCTCTGTCTTTCTCAAAATAAATAAGTAAACTAAAAAAACACAAAAAACAAAGTCATGCAATTTTGTGTACATATATGTTTTTACTACAAAAGAATTATGTCGTGTTTACAAGGTTTCTGGAAGAATGTTGCCTCCAGACTCATCCCAGTGATTGTTCGTTGTTTCTGAATCTCACACTGGTTAAAAGTCCAGCTGGGTTTTAATCACAATTCCAATACTTAATACCATGTAACTGCACAGCTTATTTAACCTCTTGATGCCTCAGTTTCTTCTTCTCTACAATTTGAATAATCAAAATGCTGCCTCATATGGTTATTGGGAGGATTAAATAAATCAGTAGATGCAGAACTCATATCAAAATCCCTGAAAAGTATTAAGTGATATGTAAGTGTGAGCTGTTATTCCAGGAGAGACCTGCCTGCAGATCTTATTTCAAATGATGTTATTAAGTCAAAATTAGATTTCATCATTGCTAACAATGTTTGTCTCCATAGAGGGTATGAATGGAACATGAGCCCCTCCCTTTTTATAGCAGATGTTTCTGCTTCAGCCCCCCCCCCCATGACTTCCCTTTGGTCCAAAAACAAACAAAAACCAAAAAAAAAACCCAAAACATAAAAACCAAAAAACAACAACAGTCAACAATTTTCACATGCATAGGAATTAAAGTAATGTAAATTCTGACTGATGTGTAAAATCTGAATCTTATGCAAAATATCTCCTTGCCAAATTCCTAAACTTACTGGTTTTTTAAAAAGAAGAAAAATTAGGCCTGAACTCAAGAATACGTCACTGTGATTCTTTGCAAGTATGTATGTCAAAGTAACCTTGAGAATGCTCATCACCACTAGATACGTCTTGTGCCTTGGGCTTCTGCTGTTGGGTCATGGAAAGGATGTTCATCTAGAATCCATAAGCCTGACATGGTTTCTCCCAAAGAGAACCATTTACCTTCAAATTTGATTTTTTATTTCTCTCATGCAATATATGGCTAAAGTCGTTTCCAGGGAAGCCTCTAGCTTTGGACCTCCTACCAGTCCTCCAGATGAGCAGCATTTATCAGGAGAACTGTCAGGGCAGGGATAATATTACAGACTTTTAAAATCACCAATATCTTTTTTTTTTTTAATAAGTACCACCAAACAACAAAACAAAGAAAAGGGAGAGAAAGAAAAGGAAACATAAGCAAAGGAAAGGAGAGGTCAAATAATAGACTATTATAGGAATTGTCATATTTAACTGTCCCATAATGATGAAAGTATAATGGTTGTCATTAGACTTATTCAAGTACTTCACCTCCACTATTTTAGCTGACAATAAAACACCTTCTTAAGATATGATGTCAATGAGTGCCATGTGCCCTCACAATCTCTCTACCCAGCCTGCTTCTTTCCTAATCTCAGAACTAAAACCCCTGTCCTGAAAGTCACACTCAGGTGTTCTTGAATCCTCTTTCCATTATCCTTGAAATGTAATCCAATAGATAACTCCATAGACTATTTATCAAATTTATTTTAAATTGGATCACTTCTCACCATCTTTACTGTTACCTCCCTAATTCAAACTCTTATATAAACAACCTCCTAACTAATCTCTGCTTTTACTCTTGCCTCACTCATGATCCATTCTTCCGAGATATCAAAGGCATTCTTCCATCCATTCAAACATGTCAAATGGCTTTCCTTTACATTTAAAATAAATCTCAATCTCTTCATTCTAGGGTACAAAGTCCAACATGGCCTAGAGCTGTCTACCTTTTATATTATCTCTACTGGGCTCTCCATCAACCATGTAGACTTTTTTTCTGTTCTTTGAATATTCTACACTTATTTCTATCCCAGGGATTTAGGATTTGTTGGGTTTTTTTTTCACCCTGAAATGTTTTTCCTTAAAATCCTCACATGACTGGCTACCTCATCATTCCAGTTTCAGATCGAACATTGCATCCTTCCACATGTCTTCTGATATCGTCCACACTAAGGTAATCTCCACATAGCCTTTCCTCCTATTCTGCTTTATTTTCTTTATCCTTATCTTATGTATTTACATTGTTAATTACTCTTCTACCTGAATATGGATCGGAATTCTGTCTTATTCACTACTCTGGTCATAGGTCCTTGATAAATAGCATGCTTTTATGAAATATTTGCTGAAGGAGAAAATGGGTAAACAAATGAATAAAAGAGGTTCAGAATCAAGGAAATCTAGGGATATATTAAAGATCACCAATTCACATCCCTTATTCTAGAGACATGGTAGTAAAAGAGTTTGCCCAAACTAGTAAAAGTAATTAAAATCTTAGACATTTCCATTAGCCACATTGCCTCACAATTCCATAAAGGTGGCGATGGAACTACAAAAGGCTACCAAGTAAATCATACAATTACATAAAAGGAGGCATCAAGAACTCACTATAAATTGATTCATTATGTTTTCAAAGCCTAACCTGCCTTCAAAGTCCCATTTAAGTCCCAACACATCAACATACTCCTTGTCATCATTCCATTATCTTTTCATGGATCAGAACCTGTACATTCTTTAAGTGCCTAAAGATACAGCCAAAAAAAAACCCAAACAAACAAACAAACAAAAAAAAGGAAATATAGTATGTCACATTAAGATAATTGTTGTGATAAAAAATAAAACAGGAAAGAGGGATACAAAAGGCCTGGGAATAGGGTGTATGGCCGATTTTAAGTGACATAAGCAAAAACCTGAAAGAGTTATTTGTGAAAGAACTTTTTGACATTTTCAATATTTTTAATAAAAAAATAAATTCAATGTTAGTTGTTATCATTACTGTTGGATGCAACCTTTACTTATTTCCAAATATGTTAGAGAAATCGTTCGTTTCTATCTTTTATCGTCAAAAACACAGTTAAGGGGAGCCTGGGTGGCTCAGTCGGTTAAGCCTCCGACTTTGGCACAGGTCAGATCTCACGCCCGTGGGTTTGAGCCCCGCGTCAGGCTCTGTGCTGACAGCCAGCTCAGAGCCTGGAGCCTGCTTCCGGTTTGGTGTCTCCTTCTCTCTCTGCCCCTCCCCCTCTCATGCTCTGTCTCTCTCTGTATCAAAAATAAATAAAACATTAAAAAAAACAGTTAAATTTAGCAAATCTATATTAGTCAAGTTCATGATTGTGTATTTGTATATCTTTCCTGCTTTGTCCTAATTCAAATGAGGTTTGGATTGTTAAGAGTCAATTTTTTTAATATCACATAGTTTAGATTTGGTTTGACAACATTCTTTTTCTTCCTCTGAACAGTCCCAGTCCCTTCCCATCCAGTCAATTTCAAGTATATTCTACATACTTTATGAAGCCTCATAAAACAGCTTAATGGCATAAGATGGTGAAAATGTGAAGATGAAATATGGTACAGATTATGATGTTTATAAAGATGGTTAAAGATTAATTTAGCAGCCTCAGATGTCTTTAAGAAATTGACAGTCTTATGGTGAAATAAACACACACACATAATTTGAGGCAAAACTTTTTATATTTTAACTTTTTTTTTCTTTAACTACATCAGCCATTTACAAAAAGGTACCTCGTTCTGTCTTCTGTCTTGCATTATATTCAGTATGCATCAGGATGATACTCCCGGGAGAATTTTCAGGATTATTCATTCTTTGAATAATGGCTTGTATGTGGGCTTCAAAGAAATGCAGTAGGAGTGGGAAGAAAAACATTTTCATTTCGAAAGGAATGTTCTGAACTTCCCAGGGGACACTGAGAAAAGATCTTGTTGAACTGAGGGACACATGACAGCCACTTAAGTGGCTCCATACATTCACAGTAAAAACTGTTTTCCCTCCTCCCCATATCCTAGTTTTATGCATGACAACAGCTTGGTATTCAAATAATGCATAATCTCACTTATAGTTCAGGGAATTCATTAATGGGTAATGTAGAGAATAAGTGATACAATGTCATCCATAGAAAAAGCAAAGCGCTCCCTTGTGGCGAGATAAGGTTTTATTCAGTCTGATCTGAATTAAAAGATTTTTGAGCCCCTTGTCTGCTTAGAGACAGTTTGGTTTTGAACAGGAGCTGCTGAAAAACTGTAGAGTTTTGGAAATAGCAAATATATTTTGATCAGCATTAAATTCAGGGCGCTACTCTTCTGCTACTCACTTCTCATGGGTCTGGCAATACCTTTCTTGGCCAAAGAAAAGGAGGTTTAATTCCATGGGAAACAGATGGCTTGAGTACGCAACTGCAATGCAGTTAATCAGCTATATATGCAAAAAAACCAAAAACAAAAACAACCCTCTCCCTTTGTTTTTACTTAAAGGTTTTCAAAATTTTTAAATATGAATCTAATGGCACTATTATCCTGCACATAAATCTTGAAATTGGATGGAGTAAAGATGACAGAACTGTTAGAAGTTTTTCCATATAAATAATTAATATTAAATGTGAACACACAAGCATTCATCTTCTTTTGTGTTTTGCTTCTAGTTAAGTAGAACATTTTGGGATGGAATCTAAAGTCTTTAACAAGTTTTATTATGGTTTTCAGTGGTTTTTGAAATACTATATTCAACCAGGTAATGGATGACAACTATAACAGAAGTGTGTTTTTATTTTAGACACAGTTTTCTACTCTCAGAGATTTTCTTTCCTAAATGAACACAAAAGTGTTACTTATAACGAGTATAGATTTTAATCACTGGGAACTTTACCCACTAGTTGAATGATTGCATTTCTCATGAGCATTCAGATATTAAAAGTTTTTCTATACTGTCAGGAGGGCTTAAATCCATTCATTCAATCATTTATAAATTATTTTAATAATTATTTTAACAATTCATTGAGTGTGTACTATATACCAAGTCCTGCTTTCAATGTGGGTGAGTCAGCATAAACAAGGCAGACATGGAAACACCGTTAGGATTTTAAGAGAGGATGATCTATGTAGATTGGTGGGAGAGGAACCAGAGAGGCTATGAGGAAGCCAGGGAAAAGCATTTTTTTTTTTCCCATAGGCATGATAGTAGCTGGGTCTAGAGAAGTGGCGTGAAAGCAAAGGCAGTGTAAGTAAATGGACAGAAGTGAAACTGACAGGGGGGCAGAGAGAAAAACAGATACAAGATTCTGGTAATCATTGCCAATGATTATGTTCAGGATACATTTTCTGATTGACAGAGATATATGTTATACTTGAAGTAATGAAAATTGGATAGGGTATATTAGGAAAAATTATTAAGGATAACAATTTTAAAGCCAAACTGGAAAGAACTCAAAATATAGAAATCAGATAAAAGAGATGAAAACTAGAAGTAGAAATCATAAGAGTGGCTAGAAGCAGGAAGGAAACCAGAAAAGTCAGATAGCGTTTCTTCCACGAGGAAATGCTTTAAGAAAAGGGTGTCTAGTAGTACAGAATGATGTGAAGAAACAAAACAAATAAAATAAAATATATAATTACGGCCTCGATAACATAAATAATTAAGGTATCAATAAAATAAACAAGGAGATCTGAAAGAACAATGTTTTCATTTTATAAGCTGATGCACAGCAGGGATGACGGCCTCCAAAGAAACTGCTTCAAAGAGATTAAACAAAAAAAGGGATTTATAGGGCTTTTGCAGATGAAGCCACGCTAAGGACAAGAAGGAGTGATTCTGGAAAAATAAACTGCAAGTCTTTAAGCATTTTGACATACAAGCTTTCTGCAAAGTAAGACACCAGTTGGGGTGAGCAAGAACAAAAGGATCCCTGCAGGTTCCTCGAGAAAGGTACAGGTTGTTATTTCTAGTAACTGCTTTCATTTGGGGTGGAGTGGAATTTTCCATCCAGGGCAAAATGGGGCCTGAGAAAATGTTCTAAGAATGGGAAGACTCAAGTGATTTCAGGGCAATAGTCTTTCATCGGAATATATTAGTTCGGTGTATCTCTTGGATGCCACTGGTGACTTTAACACAAACACCAGATGGAATATATGGGGAAATAAAGTAAATACAAGAAACTTTTGTTAGGAGTTTGGAACACTCTTTTGAGAAAGTTAACTCTAAATTAAATGTGAGAAAGGAATAGTTAGAGCTGTGTGCAGTAGATGGAAGAATGTGTACAATGATTGATTTATATTTTATGTAATTATCATTTATTATAATGCTTTCATTTATTATCATCAATATATTATTAATGTATTATTTGTTGATTGATAAGACTAACTAGGACATGTGGAAATGAAAAGCTTCAGTGGAGAGGAAAATGTTGAAGATACAGACCGTAATCAACAGTACAAAGGTTAGGAGGTGGGAGGGACAGCATCAAAACAGCAGGTAAGCCATCCAAACTTTATTCTGTCAGAATAGACGGATGATGGCAAATGGAAATTACTTTAAATTTGGTTCAAGAAGGCTAGAAAATCCCAATTTGATGACTTCTATTTTGTCTATGATGAAAAAACAAAAAAAATCATCTAGCAAGAGTGAATGGAAATAAGGGAGATTGATATAAAAGAAGGTTAAAACTTTTTGATATTGTTACTCGGGAGAGTGGAAGAAGAGGCTGGCAGGAGAAATAGAGTAAAATCAATTGGAAATAATGAAGGCTCAACAAATATTAATCACCATTTATATTATGGGCCCAAATATTCAGAGAAGAGATTTTTATTTTTTCCAACTTTATTTAGCTGCTTGGACCTTCAATTGCAAAACTGAATGACTAAATCTATCTGTGGTTAGACTTTTGCCAAGAAAATATAAATATGTTGCTTTTTCACATGAGAAGGGAAGTTTCTCCCTAAAAAAGTAAGAAACCTCCTTTCAAAAATGCAAGTATTATATACCTTGGTAGGGTGAGAAGTACAAATAAGTATATCAGAATAGATGAAAATAAAAATACTCTAAAGGAAGAAAGAATTTTTTAATTTTTTAAAATTATGTTTTATTTATTATTGAGACAGAGAGAAATACAGCATGTGGAGGGGTGGGCAGAGAGAAAGGGAGACACAGAATCTGAAACAGGCTCCAGGCTCTGAGCTGTCAGCACAGAGCCTGCCAATGCAGGGTTTAAACCCACAAACCATGAGATCATGATCTGAGCCGAAGTCAGATGCTAAACTGACTGTGCCACCCAGGTGCCCCAGGAAGAAAGAAATTATAATGTATAAATTGGAATAGTAGCTATAAGGGATAAATAAGATGAAAAGAATGAAAAGAAATATTTGAAAATATATATAAAATTAAAAAAGGTAGAATATCATGAACAACCCCCCAAAATTAATCCATCTGACATAATTTTGTATATCATTGAATTGTAAGTCTTAAGTCTAGTTTGGGGATTGTCAAACTGAAGCTCATGGGCCAAATTGAACTGTCAGCTATATTTGTAAATAAAATTTTATTGGAACACATTTATGGCCATCTATTTGCAATTGTCTATGGCCGCTTTCATTCTACTATGCTGGAGCTTAAAAATTGCAGCAAAAATCATATGGCTCTCAAAAACAAAAATATTTGCTATTTGGAAATATACACACAAAAAAATGCTGATACCTAATCTAAATTAAAATAGTGAGAATATTTACAAAGTAACAGATTATATTCAGAATAAAAACTTTTAGATGCAAAATTAATTCTTCAGACAAACTTGCACTCATTCCATTCATTCAATAAGTATTTTTAAACTCGATCAAGGTATCAGGGTATTTTCTAGACACTGATTATATAACAGTAAAAAAATAAGTGAGATCTATTCTATGTATTTAACAAGCTTATGTTTCAGTACAAAGGAAAATTCAGCAAGTAAAATAGATAATTAGTATAAAATACTACATAGGAAATAAAAAAAAATTGGTGAGAGGAGGCTTTAGTTACTTAATGTGGACTTGAGAGAGCCTTCCTCAGCATAAAAAAGAGATCCCAATAGGCTAGAGCACATTCCAGACAGAGGGACTAACTAAAGACAAGACCCTAAAGCTAAAACAAGCTTGACATATTCAAGAAACAGGAAGCAAGCTCTGTTCCCTGGAATTATCAGACAAACGGGAGAGTAGCTTTAGAATAGTTTAGGCAGATAGATAAAAGTCAGTTCATGTAACACTTTGTAAATCAGGAGAGCAGACTGAGTTTTATTTCAGTTAAAACAGAAAGCCCCTGAATTATTCAAAGTGAAGTAGTTTTAAGTAATCATTGGCTGCTATACAGAGTTATAGGGGGTTAGGTGGTGTATAGAATATAAGCAAAAGACTAGAAATAGGGGGACAAGTCAGAAAGCTCTGGCAATTTCCAAGGCCAGTATTAAAGTGGTGTGGATACAGGTGGATGCTAGGAGAGATAGAGAAAATTGAATTGTCTAGAGATTTTTTAAGTAATAGAAGTAATGGCATTTGTCGATGGAATGAAGTAGGGATGAGAAATATAAGTGAACAAATAATAACTTCTTTTGTTTTGAATAAGCCATTTAGTAGATATGGAAATATAACCCTGTTTATTATATTATTAAAAACTGGAGAAAATAGAAGTGTGGAGAGAAATCAAGTGTTCTCCTTTAACAATGCCAAGTTAGACTATCTTATATTCTAGTGGAGAATTGGCATAATTAACTTGATATTTATCCACAGTTCAAAAGAGATTGGTGTTAGGCATATAGATTGTGATGGTTGTATTGGAACATGTGAAACCACATAGGCTAATCTCAAAATTATGCTAAGGTAGAAAACAGGAGACTCAGAATGGAAAATACAACATTTAAGAGTCAAGAGAGAGGATCCAGCACATGGGGTAGGAGTGCAAGAGGGATGGCGGACAAAATGAAGTTTATGTAAAGGAAAACAAAAGAATAATGACAAAAGAAAAGAACCACTGTTTTTGATCCATATGATAGAGAAAGAATTAAAACACAGTTGACTTTTGAATTTAGAAATATAGAATTCTTTGATTTTGACAGACCTGAGGGGATGGAAGACAGATTAAAGTAGATGGAAGAGAGAAGGTGGTGTGAAATGAGGACATAGTTTCTTTGGTCAACTTTTTCGAGAACTTTTATTTTAATTCAAGGGAACAAAAGGGTAAGATGATAGGTAGAAGATATCGAGTCAATGGATACTGTTAGAGAAAATTCTAAAGTATGTTGTATTACTATATGAGTAATTCAGTGAGATATTGAAATACTGATAATGGGGACAATTGAAAAAGAGACCTTCTGGAAAAGAAGAGGGAAATTCCTCTCTATAACAGCAGAGGACGAGATGGCCTAAAATTATAGCTAAGGCAGTTCTTCCATTATAAAAGGAAAAAAGGTAAAGATATGAATAAGGATCGATGCATTTCTGGGAAGCATATGAAGTAGCTCCTTCCTGTCTGATTACTTCTGTTTTCCTCATAATAGATGAGGTTGTGTCATCAGTTGAGATTTTGAAGCATTTCAGCACAATTCTTGCACTGCTGTAATTCTACTTCCTGTATCAGAAATGCTATAACACCAAAATTTCATTTCCTAGACATCCTTACCATCAAAGTTTTGGGATATGTTGTCAGTGGGAAACCCCCAGTGCTGATAAGAAGAGCAGGAAGCAATAGCATTTTTGAAAGGGCAGAACATCAGCTTGGGTTCCTGGAGCTACTGTGCCAGAGTAGTGCCTACTTCTTCAAGGGGGTAGTTGTTTCCTGTAGTTATTGACTTCCAGGTAACACAACCTTCCCTTTTTAAATATTTTGTTCCTTCCAACAATTTTGCAACCTGTTTCCCTTTACAATATCTCTTTTTAAATTTTTTTAATGTTTATTTATTTTTAAGAGCGAGACAGAAATAGAGCAAGTGTAGGGGAGGGGCAAAGCAAAAGGAAGACACAGAATCTGAAGCAGGCTCCAGGCTCTGAGCTTTCAGCAGAGAGCCCTATGGAGGCTTGAACTCATAAATCAAGAGATTATTACCTGAGCCAGGTTGGATGCCCAACCGACTGATCCACTCAGGCAGCTTCCTCTACAATATCTCTTGATGCTTGAAGTGTATAGAGTGGCAGCTTCTGTTTTATTACCTGAATCCTGGCAGTTGCCACAGTGATGAAGTCTGAGGAAAAGAAGGTATAAAATAGTCATATTGAGAAGGGCAGCATACAATGCTATAAAAGCAAGTCTTTTATGCCTGAAATAAAACAGAGTTCAAGAATCTCAACTTCTTAGCCACTCTCATTCTGCCCCTGCTGTGATATATCGTTCATTAAGCAACTTCAGAAAATCACCTGAGTGTCATGGAGCCTAATTTTGAAATCCCCAGTAAATGCTTTACTATTCCATAGAACATTAGCAACATGGGTGCTCACTCAAAATCTGAGCCTTGTCAATGGCAGAACTTCCTTAACTTATTACACCATTTTACGTTTTAAGCAAATTAATTTTTATAGGTTTTTATCTATAGAATAACTTTTCTCCATTGGCTGTGTTTGTTTTCTGATCACTTTGAAAAAAATTAAATTTCTTCTTCAAATAACAGCCCATAAATATTTTAGGATACCTATTAGAAAAACCTTCCTTAAAAAAAAATCTTTACTATAAAGTCCTGCTGGATCTCTCCTTTTAGAAAATGATACAAAGTCCACTCAATACCCCACCTTCTGGCCCTAATCAGGTTGATTAGTACCCCTCTTAAATTATGCAGCTGGAATTATGTAAGTATGGTATGAACAGCCTGAAAAAATTGAGAGTTTCTGGAGTCCAGCTCCGGCAGGTCCACGGTTCCCCTGAGGAATGGATGGTGTCGGCATGAAAGAGATGAGAATTGGTGAAAGGTGAAGGGAATGAGAGAGCCACAAGTTTCTTTCTGATCACCAGGCAGGCATCTCTGCACTGCAAGCAGGCATATCTGCTCTGACCAGAGAGTCAGCTTTATTTGTGGAAAAAAAAAAAATGTATGGAGTACAAAACAGGAGTGGCAATTGCCTTAGACAATAATTCCTGATGACAAATTCATTGGTATGTAAAAATTTCCCAGAATATAGATAGGTAGAAGACTCATGCATAATCTTTATCGACAGTGATTGAGGTAGGTGACTTAGATGCTTTTCCTATGGGGAAGGAAGGTATCGTTAGCATTCAAATACAAGGCAATGTTTTCAGTGTAGTCAAAGCAAAGGTTAGTCCTTTGTGAGCAGGAGTCAATAGCCTGTTTTCTTGAGGGGAAGTAAAACAGGTTTCTCAGGAAATGTAATTTTTGCCCCCATAAACATAAAAGAAGAAATTCCTATAATTTCCTTGACAAGGTACATTTCAGAAATGACTTCCAGCAGAGAGTTGCTTCCCTTGCATCTAAGTTTAAATTAGCATTTATTACAAACCTAACTGCACTGATAAATATTTCTGTAACAATCAATTAATATAACCAATTTTATTGTATTTTTGTCTGTATAATTTCTGTATTTATAAATTTAGTTTTTAGACAAATTCAAGGTTTTATGTTCATCTGTATTTATTTTTGCTTCATTGGACTTGGCTTCTTTTTAGACCTTTTCTTGGAACCTCCTTCAGTCATGCACCATACTCACCATACTACTGCATCTAATTACATCAATTGGTAGATTTTTGTCATCACAGCATTATTAGTTTCATAAAAATCAATGTCTAAAATATTTATGGATGATTACTCTAGGATTACATTGGAGACAAAAATCTATGCACATTGTTTAAAATATCAATGCTTTATTTAGGACTGTTAGAAGTAAGAGAGCACACAGAATAGAAAACCGAAAAGAATGAGGCAAGTGGAGAAAAGTCTGGGCTAGGCCTGTGATGATAGTGAAGAAGTACACGAGTAAGGAAGGGCACTGTATTATTTGCCAGGGTGATATAACAAAGACCACAGATTGGGTGCTTTAAACAACAGAAATTTATATTCTCACAGTTTGGAGTCTGAAATGTTAAGATCAAGGTGCCAGCAGGGTTCATTTCCTCTAAGGCCTTTCTTTCTCCTTGGATTGCATATGCCCAGCTTTGTGCTGCCTCTTAACACAGTCTTTTCTCCATGCTTGTGCATCTCCGGTGTCCTTCTGTGTTTCCAAATCTCTTTTTGGAAGAATAGTAGTCATCTTGGATTAAGACTCACCCTCATGACTCTCATTTTAACTTCATTATCTCATTACAGGCTCTCTACCCATACAGTCACATTCTGAGATATGAGGGTTAAGGTCTCAACATATGAATTTTGAGGGGACACGATTCATCCCACAGCAAATAATTATACTGACAACAAAATTTGAGACTAGAGAATTACAGAAACAAAAGAGAGAAGGAAAGAGAGAAAGAAGTAGGGAGAAACAGTGAGATTAATATTTTAAGCAAAAGGGAAGAGGTAGAAGAGTGATTAAGGACACTGAAAACATAAACTGACATCGTTTTAGCTTTTATAATCTCTGTGGCATGATGCTTGAGCAGGCTTGCAACATTTCCAAGGCTAGAGAGCAACTCTAGTTATTCCTGTTCTATCCCTCTGCCCCAGATAAAACAGAGTCCAAAACTCTCTGCATTCTCCTATAAGCTTTAAAGTGTTCTAAGATTTTTCTGAATAAATGGTATTTTATGAACATTATCAATGCCAGTACCCTCTTAAAGATGCCAGAGCTCACCCTGTCCCTAATTCTCTGTTGCCAAAAATGATTTTTAAAATGTTGGATTTTATCTGATTTGAAATTTCTTTAGTTTGATACCATTTATGTTCTCTTCTTGAGATCTACTTCTCCGCGTCTTCCTCCACCTTAGACACTCCAATTTCCCTTCCCCTATTTTTTGCTACTAACTCTCCATTTCTCTTGGCACCTCTTAAAATTGCATCCTTGAGAGTTTCATCTTTAGGTCTCATTCCATTTGTATTAGTTTGCTGGTTTGGCCTCTTCTTCTTCCAAGGTTTCAACCTTCATTCCTTGTGTTATAGCCCCACAGAGAACATGATTGTTCCCTAGGAGATCTCCAGTTAATCTCACCAGTGTACCTAAAATTAAATGTATTCAAAGTTAAACTCATTTTCTCTGTTACTTTCTTATTCATGTTCATAGCCGGTATTCTTCTTGTGTTACTTTTTCTGATTAATTAGTCTGTCATGTACCTAATGGCTCAGGTTAGGAAAATCATTGAGTAAACACCATCCCAATGGTTGTCCACTCTCATTGCTACTAGAATAAAATTCAAATGACTTACTGTGGTGTCACAGAGACACATGTATGACTTGGCCCTTCATTTCATACATTATCTCCTGTCACATTCCCCCTTTTACTGTGTTTTGTGTACATTCGGAATCTACTTGTCCTTAAAAAGATATGCCAAACTATTACCCATCTTAGGATATTTATCTCTACCAACATTACTTATCTTTCCCTGACCATTTCTCCATAAGATTTTCAGATGACTTATTCATTCTCAACATTTGGATCTCAGCTCAAATGTCTCATAACCAAGGTCTAAGTTCAAATGTAACCTCCTTAACCCACAATGTCATTACCATTTGTCACTCTGTCTTATTATCTGCTTTATTTTCTTTATAGCACTTATCACTTTGGAATATCAGGACTGGTCTGTCTTGCCCATAAAATATGGTCTTGCATTTACATTTTCATGATACTAAAATAGCTCTTAATTGTGTACAAAACGATGTCTGAAATCTTCACCATAGCATATAAGCTCCTCATGATCCTGTCCTGCCTCTCTCCATTTTGTACATTTTATGTTAATTGCCATCCTTCCATATTGAAACCCCTTTCACTTTATGCTGCAATTATTCACAATTAGGCAATTCCTGCCTGCCAAAATATTCAAAGTCTTCTGTTTTCTTGATTTAAGCTTAATATTCTTATCCATAAACTGGGGACAGGGGAAGGAGTATGGGATAGAGGAAATTTTTTATTTCTAAATTTGCTTTGAGAATGTAATAATATATGTAAAGTGCTGTGTATAGGGACTGTCACATAATAGCCACTCAATAAAAGCTAGCCAAGGTTCTTGTGACTACTTCATTCCTATGTAATGCTGGTAGAGAGAAAATCCACATAGCTATTACGGTGACTGTAACTTTCAAATAGTTTATTGTCTCAAAAAGGGCAGTTTTGTCACTGTTAGCACCCTACGTTAGAATGTTCTCAAGTTTTTATATTTCCACATCTGCTCCATAGTGACAAAGTGTCAAAAGCATAAGTTGAAAATGTGACAAATACTGCATTTTCATTAAAATATAACATTTCAAGCCAAAGTGCGTTCACATTTACAATATGTTTACTTACATTTTTTCTGTCATCATGAAATGACATATGACTGTGTAATCCCCAGAAAAGTGAAGAATATGCATAGACATATAAATATACATATATAAATTCTCTCTTTGCATTATAATATTTATTTTTACAATTTATTATACAGTAAGTACATTACTTCCATCCTACTCATGTTACAAATTTAAACTACTTAAAAACAGTTTAAAAATTTTGTTTTGATAAGATGGACAAGATATTTTGATAAATTGTGATTTGTAAAATTAATAGTAGGACATTAAATTATAATCATTAACTTATCAAACTGGACAAACTCAAAAGGAGCATTAGATCCATTTCACATAATACCTTGCATAATTTAAAACTTGAAAGGAGAAAACAAATAATAGGATAATAGTACTTGAGTCTACAAGTGGTCTTTTCACTCTATTGATCCAGTGAACTAATAAGAGTCATTTTTATTTTATTTTCTTCTGTTAAATAAAAGCAGGAGGTATAAGAGCCGTATCATAGTTACTAACATAACGGATGGGAACTGTCTAGAACAATGGGTCCATTGTGTTTGCCTCATAACAAAGTACCGGAGAGTTCATTCAAAACTGTATAAGCCAGGTGGCATACTAATTTCCACATCAATATATCATTGAATGCACAGTAATAGAATCTTAAGGCAGATGGTGTTTTGAAAAATCATTACACATGGGGTGTCTCTTATCTCTATAATGAATGTCTCAAACATATCTATTTCTATAATGTAAAAGACCATAAAATCCAAATCCTAATATTAGAGCAAAACTTTAGGAGTTATGCCATTCAGTATTCTACCAAATTGCAGAATTCTGGCACAAAATTCTGAGAGGCTCTTGCCCCTTTTTTTCTTTAAAGTCATTCAAGGATGAGTAACTTGGCATTCCACATGTAATCTCATTAAAAAAAAAAGCAGAACTTATAATAAAACTTCCTTTTAAACGTTGAATTTAAAAGTCCCTTTTAGTTATTCCGTATTGTTTTATTAGGTCTTATTCCCTTTCCAGGAGCAGGTCCCTTTTCTCTTCTGATAGTCTCTTCTAATCTCTTCTAACTCAATATAATTTACTTGTAGTACCTACAACAGTTTTTACTTTTCCCCAGTTTCTAGGCCCAGTGTTACTCTGGTTGCAATACTATGGAATTGTTCAACTGGTTGATATATTTAAGGAGAGAACAAAATACAGCAGAGTTATCTTAGATACTAAAGTGAGACCATACAGAATCTCAGAAACAACAAATCACAATTCTACAAATTCATATTTATATCACTCTTCATTCTGTTCTTCATTCTATTTTATAATACTCTAGTCAAAATCTCTCATTAACACTTGCAATAACGTAGAAGTTTTTGACTCCAAAGACAGTGATTTCTATTTTAGGCAATGAAGCTGGTTTTTGAAGTCTTTCTTTCTAGTAGAAATCAGATATTCTTTATCTTACATAATTAATTAGTCTAGCTTCTGATATTTTATTCCCATAGCATAAATGTAATTGATTTCACATGACAAACATTCAAATAGTTAAAGATAATTAGGCTCTGCCTCTCACTCCCATTCCTCAAAACTGCATTTATTTTGTTTATTCTAAACACTGATTATACAACCTAAGAATATAGTAACTTTCTACTAGTAAATCACTTATAGTTAGCTTATGGTCTAATAAAATTATTACCGTTCATTACCACAGACTACACATTTTTTTCACTCATGTATTCTTCTGTATTTTCAAATTTTCTCAGCATCAAAATATTGAGATCTAGAGATTTAACATTAAAATGTGAGTTTGGGAGTTTGGGAATACTGACAAAAGAAGCTATTAGATCCACTTTCAGTCCTATAGACATATCTTAGACCACTGTTTCTCCAAGTCTTGTACATTTCCCACTGGTGGGCCACTGATTGATTTAGTCTTCCAGTTAATCCATATTAAATCATATTTTTACTTGTATGCCAATGATATTATTAGTATAAACAGGCAATAAATTAGGAAAAACCCCAACCCTTTTTATATCATATTACAGATTATGTTTTGTTGGTATTATAGCTTAGAATGAGGTTAAGTTAGAAAAGGGAAAAAGAGAAGAGGGAGAAAGAAAAACAAGTTAGTAATAATACAATACAAACTGCAAAAAAATAAACTATAAAGCTGACAAAAATTATGAAGTTAGTAAACATATGACTTAGATTAAGTAAACTCTAATTTAATCCTTGTAGCTCCTTTTGACCCACTCTAGTTTACCAGGACTAAGTATGAATGGCCAGTATTCAGCTGGTAATACATGTTCCTTTAGCTCACCTACCAAAATACCTGGGTGGGAATTTTGACTCTACTATCTACTGTTTGTGTGAATGTGGGTAACTTTTTAAAACTCAGTGTCTTTATTGGAAAATGGAAATTAAAGCCACTACCTCAGTAGTTTATTTTAAATAAAGAGCTTAGCACAGTACTTGATACACTGAAATAAATCAATAAAGCAGCTTTTCCATCATCGTCGTTGTCAACATCATCATCATCATCATCTCATTTTTCTTTTAAAGTTTATTTATTTATCTTGAGAGAGAGAGAGAGTGCAAGCAGGAGAGGCAGAGGGAGAAGAAAGAGAATCCCAAGCTGGCTCTGCACTGTCAGTGCAGAGCCGGATCTGGGGCTCAAACTCACGAATGCGAGATCGTGACCTGAGCCAAAACCAAGTCAGACGCTTAACCGACTGAACCACCCAGGCACGGCGTCATTTTTCTTTTAATATTTCTTAGGGACCTTTCTTTAGATTGCTGTGGCATGTTGGAATTTGGACACTTGGTATCCTACCTATGACGGTGACAACCTTAATGTTCCCCTCAGCATGACTAAACTTTAAACACATTTTCTATTGATTTGGGGTCTCAAACTACCCTTTTCTTAGAGTTTTTACTTTAGAACTTTTCAATTATAAATTCTTTTTCTGCTCCTTTGACGTATGAATTTTTCCTAAGCATCTTGTAAGTTTTACAGCTGAGAAATGTCTTTCTCAAGGGCCCAGGAGCCATCTCTTAAAATGTAATTATCAGAAAAGATAGCACCCCTACTTTCCAGGCTCTGAGGGAATGTAGACACCTAACCAATAAGGAACAATTAGAAAACAGGTATGACTTAATCATATTGGACAACCTCCCTTCTAATATCTTCCACTGTCTCATCCTACCTTTTGTTTCTACAGAGTTGAGTTGAATCTCTCTCCCCGTTTACAAGGGCCTTTAATAAAGTCTTTCTTCCTTATTTAGCATTGTCTAATCAAATTCTTCTTGGACAGATTACGACCAGTCACTGCAGCTTATAATGTTGAGTTCAAGCATAAGCTTAACCAGAGCTTTTCCTAGGTCCCAATATGCCTGGGTATGTCTGCGTGACTGGTTGGTTGTATCTATTTGGGAACTATTTGTATCATAAACTAAGCTGCTACTTGGGTAAACATTATGTTAAGAGAAGAAGGAGAAAAGATCAGGAGGTGGATATGATAGCAATGCCTCAACTATGTCAGGCAGAAACCATTTTGAGTGCATTATGGCACAATTCACACTGACTTCAGACTTATCCCTCGTCATCTCTTATTTGAGTCCTGGTAACTGTAAATAAATTAGAAAGAACCAGTTCACCAACAATTCTGTAAGTGATTCTAAAATATCCTTGAAAGTCAAAAGTATAAACAGAAGTAACAGAAAAATATATCTGCACTTGTGTGGTTAAAAAAAAAAAAAGACCTAAGTAGGATGTCAACTGAATAGCTGCATGAGTCATTTTAGTTGGCAGAGTTCAGAAGCCTGCTCACAGAGTCATAGCATTCCTGGAAGGTCGGAACAATGGATTTTTGGTAGCATCAGCAGGTGACAAAATTATAGACAATTGCATAACATGGCACATATCTGATTTTATATGTATTTGAAGCTTCTGAATTAGACCTAAAAACAAAGAGATGGAATCAGACAGAAAGAAAACAAAAACAGTGAGTATCATATTGTAGCTAAGTAGCCCATATGTATGAGATGTTTTCAAGAGTCTCCCAGAAATAACTAGCTGAAAGTTTTCTGGAAAAAAAATCTATTATTCGCAAGGTAGAGAAAGAAAGAATTATTGTTACTGTTAATATGACACCATTGTTTTTATCCTCAGACGTATTTGGGTAAATACCATCATATGTGCAATTTTTTCCTCAGCATATCTCTCAGAATCTAAGTCTGGTTTTACGATATAGGGCCAGAGAATCAAACCACTTTTTAAACTGCACCAATACAGTTAATTTTTAATTTTCTCGGTGTGACTTTGCCTTTTAAAGAAAAATGTCAATTAGGAAAGAGGAGTATATAGGAAAGAAGAATGTATATATGTATATACATATGTATATACATGTATATGTATACATGTATACACACACACACACACACACACATATATATATATAACTTCTCAAGTGTCCTCACTTGTGTAATCAGGTAATTAAAAAGAATAAGATTATATTACAGATTTCAGGAAGTAGAACTATTCATTCCATAATGGATCAGTTCTATACAGTAGTCATTGGGATATTTGTATCTTTAGACTCTTAATCATGACTTGATATATCCCTCCAGAAAGACAACATGTATTCCAGATATTCCTGCCTTCTTGTTCTTAGCAGAGACAATAAGGAAGTCCTGTCTACCTGGTCAAATTAGGACTTTTTTCCCCCACAGTTTAGATTCTGTGAATGCCCTGTGTTGTTCTTTCAACTTGAAGTATTACTTCTCAAAAGAGCTGAATTTACCATTTTTCTGGAGTCCAGCTCCAGCAGGTCCAGGGCTCCCTGAAGGAAGGTGTCAGCAAGAGAGAGTGAGAGAGCCACCAGTTTCTTTCTGATCACCAGGCAGGCAAATCTGCACTGACCAGAGAGTCAGCTTTATTTATTTAAAAAAATGTATGGAGTACAAAACAGAAGTGGCATTTGCCTTAAACAATGATTTCTGATGACAAATTGCTTGGTATGAAAAATTTCCCAGAATATAGATTGGTAGAAGACTCAGGCATAATCTTTATCAATAGTGATTGAAGTAGGTGACTTAGAAGCTTATCATATGGGAAAGGAAGGTTTCTTTAGCATTCAAATACAAGGCAATGTTTTTAGCATAACAAAGACAAAAGTTAGTTCTTTGTGAGCAGGGGTCAATAGGCTGTTTTCTTGAGGGGAAGAAAAACAAGTTTCTCAGAAAATGTAGTATTTGTTCCCATAAACACAAAAGAAGAAATTCCTATAAAAAGTTTCTTCACAAGGTACATTTAGCATATTTTAGGATAAGGGGGCAAGTCACTCCCATACCAGTCAACAAGGCACCTTGGGGGGTTAGTGCTCAAGCAAAAATCATTGATTGGGGGGTAGACATTGGTTGCCATCTGATGATGGGAGGCCTTGCAAACCCACCTTACCTCACAAGGAGTTTTCTTAACTTTATTGAGTTCAGAAATGCCTTCCAAAACTATTTCGTAAAATGTGTACATTATTTGGCCTTAGTACTGTATATTTCTTCTCGGTTTTTTCTCTTCTATGTCAACCAAAAGGTATCCTGAATTCATAATTGTATTTGCAAAATATTTTTTAATTACTTCATTTTATTGAATGTATCTTCATCCGTTCTTAATAAGGTAGAAGTTCCTGTCTTCTCACTGTCTTTTAAATCTAGGAATAATTTAACTTAAAGCACACATATGATTAATGTGCCCCTTTTGAGAAGACAAATGTAGCACATATCTTCATAATCATGGAACAGTTCCCTTGATGTCTATACTTCCCAGGTATCAAATTAAATTGGTGTCTTTCATGTTTTCCCTTTGGAACTCCCACTATTCCTGGCCAGTTACCTCCTTGGCTTCTTATACCATATTACTTCTAATAAAGTATTACCGCTTCCTTCTGTGCTAGTTTCTACTAACATAGTGAAATATTAACAATTGCAACATATTTGTTTAGTTAGTATTAGCACAGTTTCGTTTGGAAACAGAGTGAATCATTACCTGAATATTCCAAAAGTGTTTACTGCTTATGCTATTTTCTTTTGCAAGTATACATGTGCACTCACACACAGGCAGGCATGCAATTGTGTGTCTTTCTACAAATAAAGGGAAGTCTGAAGTGTGTGTTTTAGTTTCTAGAGATTTTGCAGAGAACTAATGCTAGAATCCTAGCAAATTTTTCAGTACAACTCTACAGCCTGACTCAGAGAGTCACCTCAGTATGCTTATGCTTTAACCATCCTAGTTAGTCCAGCTTTCCTCTACAGAATAAATTACCTAGCCTTTCATTTCACTCCCCCACCTATAAATATTTAATTTAAAAATATGCACAAACAAATAACCTCGGAAGTCAACAGCAACCTCACTGTGATCTAGAAATGTATAGTATCAAAAAAAATCACCTAGGTACAATCTGAGGCTGTATCAATGAATAAAAAGAATTTGGTAGTTGATTTTTCCTGCATAGTGTGCAGATATCTCTAACCACAGCTGGAGAATCCCACATGGATTGCACTATTTTATAAGATACATCTTAGAGCACCTTCACAATAGGCAATCAGAATTATCAGAGCTTATAATATCATGTGAAAAATCACCCATAAGGACTGATTTTTTTCATTTTTTTATTCATGTATTCATCAAATATAGGTTGAGGGAAAGCTGTGTGCTCTGGCCCTTTCATTCTCATGGGAAAAAAAGAAAACCTAATATAACAAAATGCAATTAACACATTAACATAATATGTGTTTTTGGTGTGTAATACAGAATATTTGCACATTATAAAAATTATAAGTGCCTTGAAGAAAAAGAAAGCAAAGAAGGGAAAATAGCATGTTGGGAAGGAGTTGCAATTTAGAAGGTCAGAGATGACTTATGAAAATGATGGCGCTATGAGAGAGAAAGAGGGACTTGTGTGTGAATGGGTATTTGAACTGCTTTCCAGGCAGGAAAGAGCACCAACGAATAAACATTTCACAATGTCATAACTTATCTGCAAAGGTTGAGGGAAAAGAATGAGGACTATGTGGCAGCAGTGATTGATGCAGAGAGGAGAGACAAGTGAGTCAAGGGCTTGGTAAGACAGATCTTTGTAGAGTCTTGCTGGTCATTTCCAGGACTTTGGCTATTATTCTCAGTGAAATGAGAGTGATAGGAGGGTTATAAGAAGAAGAATAAAGTGGTTAGGCTCCAGTTTAAACAAAACCATTTTGCTTGCTTTGATGTAAATAATCTGAGAAGATGAAAACAGAGAAATTAGTTACAAGGTTGTTGTAATAAAAAAAATCAAGACATCATGGTTAGTTATCACAGCTTTGATAGAAGGAAAAGTGGTCAAATGTGGTAGATATATTCTGAATACTTTTTAAAGACTGAATCAACAAGATTTGCTAATATACTATATGTGGGCCTTAAGGACAACCTCTGAAGTATGAATATTTCCAACAGGTCCCTGATTTGTATTATAGTGTGGGACTGAAAATTACCCTGTGAGCTAAAACCATACAGAGCAATATTTTTTTAATTGAAGTATAGTTGACATGCAATATTCTACTAGTTTCAGGTGTACATCATGGTGATTTGATATTTTTATACATTTTGAAATGATCCCCACAATAATTTTAGTTGCCATCTGTCTTAGTAATCAATGGGAAAACTTAAAATTGTTGCATGACTTCTAAAAATTTTTGTCAAACCATTAAAAAGTCTGATAGTACAGATTATAAATGTATAGAGAAATTTAAATAATCATGTACAAATACCAGTATATATGTAGTGCACTGTAATTTAAAAATGGGAAACACTGAGAATTAAAGTATCCTTTTTTTGTAAAAGAAAAAAAGTCATTTATACAGTTTGAACAGTGGTTGCCTTCTTATTATCAAATATAAGCTTGAATTAGCTTCTGACATTGTATCTTTTGCACTTTCAATGTTGTGAAATATCTCCAGGAGTTTCTTTAATGTGGACATTCTGCTAATTTTTATGTCTCTGGTGTATTTTCATTCTTTTTATCACAACCACTTTTTTTCAGACACATTGATAAGTTTGGCTTTACTAAATTTCTCTGGCTACAAATCTAGAATTCTCAAATAGTGGCAATGTCAACATGTGTATGGTCACCCACTTCTTCTACAACTTCATTTATAGTTTATTCAAATTTCATTTTCAAGGGTGCCTGGATGGCTCAGTGGGTTGAGCTTCTGACTCTTAATTTCAGTCATGATCTCCATGTTTGTAACTTCAAGCCCTGCATCGGGTTCTGCACTGACAACACAGAGCCTGCTTGGGATTCTATATCTCCTCTCCCCACTTCTCTCTTTGCCTTTCACCCCAATCCCCCTCTCAAAAATATAAATGCATAAACTTTAATTTTTTTCATTTTCATAACTCTGACTTTTTATTTCATTGCTGTACTTTTATCTTTTTTGGCCAGTTTCTTCTATTGAGTACTCTTTTTCTAACATGCCACCGTGGTTTATCACTGGGATATAAGGAGGCAACACAACCGCACTCATTGCTGTCTGTGCGTGTACCGACCAACAGTTGCACAGTGATCAATCACCAATAGACTAAAAGAAGTAATACGGATGACAAATCATGGTGTGTATCCATTATTTGTGTAAGTTGACTATGGTTAGTCTACCATATTAATTAAATTTAAACCTTGTTGTTGGGGGACTGCTGTTATTTAACTAAATGTTATAAATTGAAATTTATGCATATCACAAATTTTATAAAGTGAGGACAAAAGGGTCTGGGAATCTAGGAGGAATTCATTTGCTACTTGTAAATATATAAAGTGGGAAATATATATGTAGTCAAGAAATGCAGATGAAAGTTCAAGATAGTAATACTTATAGTTATGTAAAATTCATTGAAAGCAAGATGCGGCATATAAAATAAGCATGTCTTTATTTCTGCATTTGAAATGTATTAAGTTAAATGCAGTTTTGTATACATTTATAATTTATTTTTCCATTAATCATTAATTATATTACATGCACTTATGTGCTAACAGAGACAACATAAGCTATAGGAAATAAGCCTGAGATGAAGTTACACATAATCAATGTTTTAACAGAGCTGTGTATCTTTCTCTTTTTCTATGAAACCAGCTTTTTCCAATCTAAATCTAGACTTCATTTTTAAATTCCCAGAAACCAGTAATAAATTCACATGGGATTTCTCTCATCCTCAGCCCTCTGTACATTCCCTTTATAGCATATATTCTCCTTGGTTCACAGTAAGTGTTTTAAGATGTAAATTTTGGGCAAGAGGGAAGATATGGTGTAGCTCTAAATATGGCACTAGATGAGTTGTTTTTGAAAGATTACTGTTTTAGTGACTAAAGTATATATAATCAAAAATTGGATATGATTTGGGGCTCCTGGGTGGTGCAGTCATTTAGGCGTCCAACACTTGATTTCACCTCAGGTCATGATCTCACGGGTTTTTGAGAGAAAGACAGAGAGATAGAGTGTGAGCTGAGGAGGGGCAGAGAGAGAGGGAGACACAGAATCCAAAGCAGACTCCAGGCTCTGAGCTGTCAGCACAGAGCCTGATGCAGGCAGTGCTGGAACTCACTCAGGTCAGATCATGACCTGAGCCGAAGTCGGACACTTAACCAACTGAGACACCCAGGTGCCTAGTTCATGGGGTATGGGTTTGAGGCCTGCATTGGGCTCTGCACTGACAGAACAGGGACTGCTTAGAATTTCTTCTCTCTCTGCCTCTCCCCTGCTCATGCTTTATCACTCTCTCTCAAAATAAATAAACTTTTTTAAAATATTGGATATGATTTAAATGTCTTCACACCTTGGGCTGAATTCATATATAGTGTTTGTGTCTTGTGTTTGATAATGCAAAGAGCATGGACATAGACATCCCCTTTATTACATAGCACCAAACATATGCAAGAAAAACACTAATTAGTAAAAATTTACCTATTTCTAGAACATTATAAGTAACTGTATTAACTATTTCACTTAGTATTTACAACCTTATGAAGTAGAATTATTAGAATTTTTATATCCTTTGTGTATACAGAACTAAGTCATAGAGAGATTAATTTGGGAGCATGCCATTAAATGAAGGGACTCCTGTTCAAGGCAAAGATTCAAGAGCCCATGCAAATGTCTTTCAACTCAACAGGAAAATGTTACTCTAAATAAATCATTAATGTCAGACTTGGCCTGCATAAATACATGTAATTGCTTACTTTCCTTAGGTCTTAGTGAGATAGCAAATATGTTCGTATGTACTTAAGAATAGTATATAATTAGCAGGAAAATCATGAAACTATTTCGCCAGTTTGTGAGACATTTTAGATAATTTTCCTAGCAATTAAGAGGCAGAGGGAATCAATTGAGAAATAAGAGACAAAGTGGACAAAAAAACGGGGGAGTGCCTGGGTGGCTCAGTCCTTTAAGCATCCAATGCTTGGTTTTGACTCAGGTCATTTGACTCAACTCATGGTTCATGAGTTTGAGCCCCGCATTGGGCTCCGCACTAACAGCACGGAGCATGCTTAGGAGTCTCTCTCTACCCCTCTCTCTACCCCTCCCCCACTCATTCATTCTCCCTCTACCTCTCTCTCTCTCTCTCAAAATAAATAAATAAATAAATAAATAAATAAATAAATAAAAACTTTTTCAAAAGGGGCCACAAAAAAGCCACTCACATACACAAGAACTCTATTTCAGATAAGGATTGAAATATATAGTATTTGAAAAATCCTAAAATAAAATAAGTGAAACAATAGAAATGTGAACTAAATCACATGAATAAACAGCCCAAGAATAACAAATATGCCTGACATATAAACCCTTAAATGCATCAGAAATAACCTCATTAGTATCAGCGACAATTTAAAATAATAAAGATTGTTGTTGGAATGATGATATGAGCAAAAGTTATAAGATGATTCATTCATTCTCCCTGAATTTGTTTTGGGTGTGGGAACTGGCTCTATCAAATGTTGCTGGTGGCCGGCCATGTAAAGCAGTCAACCAATGATGTATACACATACTGCCCATAGCTATCAAAATTTAAATGCATGTACCTTTTGATTCAAGAAGTTATGCATCTAGACATCTCTTCTATAGACCAACCTGCATATGTACTTAAGGATGCCAGTTGCAGCATTATTTTTCATATAAAAATAGAAAATATGTTATAGTTATGGTATAGAATGCTATGCTATGGTTAAAATGAATGAGGTATGTATCTGTATACTGACATGAAAGACAACCCAAATAAATTTTGGTTAAAAAAAGACCAGTTACTTAAGAGCATGTACAATTCTTTTTACGTTTTTTAAACTTTGAACACAGAAACACACAAAAACCTAAACATAGAAAAATGTCCACAAGAATGTATATCCAATTATCATATTCCTTGCTGATAGGAAGAGAAAAAGTTTGATGTTAAGAATATTCAGTCATTTAATTATTTTTATTTCCATCTATAAATATTATAGGTGTTTTGACAATTATCAGGAATTAATGTTTTATAATTATAGTCATAAATACATTAAAAAATGAAATTAAAAATAGTATGTGAGGGATGCCTGCGAAGTCAATAGGTTGAAAGTTCGGCTTCAGCTCAGGTCATGATCTTGTGGTTTGTGAGTTCAAGCCCTGCATTGGGCTCTGTGCTGACAGTTCAGAGACTGGAACCTGCTTTGTATTCTATGTCTCCCACTCTCTCTGCCTCTCTTCTGCTCACACACTCTGTCTCTCTCTCCTTAAAAAATAAATAAAAATTAAATATGTATTTTATAGTATGTGAGGTGATAGATGTGTTAACCAACCTTATTGTGGTAATTATTTCACAATATATACGTATTTCAATCATCACATTGTACACTTTAAACTTACACAATGTTATATGTGTATCAATTATGTCTTAATAAATCTGGAATTTTTCATTTTATTAAGGACATATTTTTGTAGATTTTCTTTGTGACCAATAACCCCATATTTCTTGCTAAAGCCTATGTATTTACACCATGTAGGTGAATATAGCTATAATAATACATTCATTTAGGCAGCTGATAGAAATAAGGGGAATTTCTTTATCAATTATAGTTATTTCTTTAACTATGGATTTAATTTATATTAGGTGAAATTATAATTATTAATTCAACAGTTCTGTTTAATTACATTTCTGACTACTACTGTTATTAAAACCTACTTATTTTCCAAAATGTAATTCTAAAATTACCTTCTGAAACTTCAATGATTAGTGATATTAATGTCAGTAATTAACATTTTAATGGATGACTTAAATAGACACATGATTAATGCACCGTTTTGATATCGAATTAAATTTGTTACTAGGGTTCCTAACTCTTAAGGGTCAAAATTAGAAAATAAATATGTTGACGTTGTGGGATGTGATGTATGAGGATATATTGTGTTGCATGTGTGTGAGAGAGAGAGAAAGAATACTCTAAATATTCTCTAAGGAATACTCTAAAATATAAAACTATTTTCTAATTTTGGTTATTATTTTGATCACCCATAGCTTTATATGATATAAACTATAATTCATATTTTATCAACCAATAATCACATTTCTTAATTTTTAATTTTATTTCTAAAACTTACTAGAAATGCAAAGAAACATTTAGGGAAATTTATCCAATTAAATCTGAAACAATTTAATGTGAAAGAATTTATGTTTCATAAATATTAGTTTTAGAATACTTAATCAGACAACATATATGTTTTAAAAATTAAAATCTGCATTAAACATATTCATGGTGGATTTTGTGGGGCTTGAGACATAATTCTATAACCAGACAAAATATTTTTAAGGACAAATTTAATTTATCTTAGGCACAATTGCAAATTGTATTTAAAAGATATTGTTTGAAAATAAAGTAGATTAGCCTGCTCTATCTCAGCAAGAATTATCCCTATGCCTCCATCTCAGCATTCTTTCTCTTTATGTAAAAGTGGTTATGTCTCTTTTTTCTTTAATACACATGAAAGAAAAATATCTTCCTTACTGACTTCTAAACAGGAAATTTGAATGCTGAGGCTCTGCCAAGATCTTATTCGTAATAGCATCATATTGTCTCTGATGTGCTTACAGTATTAACAACTTGCCATAAAACAAGTTATGGCTCAAAGGCTTCAAATCCACTCCCTGTGAAACATACCTGCTGATGACTCACTCTCAAATGATGTAATTTTCAGGGTTATTTGATTTCCCATATTGAACATTTTATATTGGATCCATCTTTTAATCAGAGCATATACCTTGTCTTATCTATGAATTGTAACCAATAAGTGTTTGCATATTGGTTGTTCACAACTCAAAACACATTTTTCTCGTGAAATAGTAGTTTGGTTTCAGGATATTGGGCACAGAAAATCCTATAACATGGCTTAAAAAAATGCAGTAATATTAACTCAAATTTTCTTTCCTGAGACCAGAATCATTTGGTACAGGAGGTGAGAAATGAAGGGAAAGAAGGACAAAAAGAAATTTAAAAATTGCTACATTTACAGTCTTAAATCCTGTCTTTCACCTATGTGAGGTTGCTGTGTGAGTTTGAGAATATTACTTAAATTTTCTGGTCTGAATCTTAAAAATAGATTTGTAATACTGTATTGATTATTTCTAGGATGAATGCATAATACATTTTGATGTACTTTCCTAAAGGTTTTATGTTTTCTGTCCTAAATCTTCTCTTTATAAATGAAATTTTACTAAAATCTATGTTGAGATATAAGAAATTCCCTTACTTTGTGGATTTAATATTTTGGGTATATTATTTGCTAGGAAGTTTGATGCATTATTTTCTAGAGATAGAATATGTATCAAAGAGAAAATATATTCATTGTCTTCCTAAAAGTTTGTATTTCAGTTACAATCATCCCTGAATACATTCTTTAGTATTGATGTAATATATCCCCCCCCCCCAAATATGAGAGGTGACAAGTGTGATAGAGAATGAATGAGCTTCAAAATTTAAAGATTTAAATATGGTGTGTTAGCTCTCCCAGCATTTTTAGAGCTCATGTGTGAGAACTATCAGTTGCCGGAGTCCAGCTCCAGCAGGTCCAGGATTCCCTGAAGGATGGATGGTGTCAGTGAGAGAGAGTGAGAGAGCCTCAAGTTTCTTTCTGGTCACCAGGCATATCTGGCAGGTGTCTCTGCCCTTCTGGCAGGCATCTCTGCCCTGTCTGGTTCTCAAGCTTTATTTATGGCAAAAGGTACAAGGACCAGAAATAGCAGTAAATGATTTGTCATTGATAAGTTTTACAATTTTCCAGGACATGGGTTCTGTAGAAGTTACAATTCTAGTAGTAATGATTATCATAAAAAACTTAGCTACAGGCATTCATGTTGTCATAGGTATTTTTTACAAAACCTCAGGTCTAGCCTTAAGGAAGCGATCTTTAACCAAGAGGCAAACAGCATTGTTTAGTAAAGGTCAGTTTTTTTATGCGTAAGGGTCATTAGGTTGTTTATAACTCTAAGAGAAAGTTCCCAGAAAAACAGGTTCTCAGGAGTCATAATGCCTGCTCTCATAGTCCCAAAGATGATTGATACATTTTATTGCAGTAGTGACTTTCACAAAGGCGTTCAGGCCCAGAAGGTAGTCAGTTATCAGTTAATTGCTTAGGGGAAACATATGTTGCATTAGGATATATCCAGTTCACTCATCTTTTCCCTGAACAGGTACAATCATGCCTCAGGGACAGGGCAGGGGGACAGGCCACTCCTGACACTGATCAGCAAAGCACTCTGAGGTTAGGTGCCCAAGAGGAAATGAAAGCTTCAAGAGGGTAGATTTTGGAAGCTGTCTGGGGGCAAGAGACCGTGCAAACTTGCCGCACCCTCACCAGGAATTTTCACTCTACCTGTGAGTTTAAATAGTTCCCAACAATCAATGATGCCAACGCCCTTTGTATTCCACCTCCAAGTGTGATATTAATCTCCAAACATTATCATCTATATAACTTAAATTTAAAAAATCATCATCACCTACAAAGCCTAAATTTACGTGAAAATCATATGGTGGCATGTGAGAAAGAGAATCAACATTGAAGAATATGTTTTGTAATAACAAATGAAAATAAATCTCGTAACAGGTTTTTGGCTAACCACACTTTGGACAGTGTTTTTGTTTTGGTTTTGGTTTTTTGGGTTTTTGTTGTTGTTGTTGCTTCAGCTTGGTTAACTCACACAAAGCAAGTTTTATTATTGCTACTTATGGTTGCCTTTTTTCGCTAATCACACCTCTTGCTTATAGCTAGGCACAAAGAGATTGAGAGGAAAAAACAGGTGTTAATAAGAGTGAAATGTGAAACTCTTGAAGGAGATCAAACTCTTTAACAGAGTAAATGGCCTATGGCACTATCTGCGGATAGTTGTTATTTTGATTAGAGCATGCATCAGGCACTTTAGAATGACAGGAGGAGTACATCTCAAGGTTGTTTTATGATACACAATGCTCCATTAAAGTCAGTCCCTTTGAAAAGGAAACAATGTAACTTTGTAAGATTCTATTCTCATTCTAAAGTGAATACATTTCAAGCACACTGTTTTCTCCAATCATCAGTGCCACGTATCTTTCTATTTAGTCACTTTTTTTTAATTTAATCGTCTTTTATGCTTAGTCTGGAAATTGGAGCTTGCAAAATATTCATAGTTTATTATACTAACAAATTATTGTTAACTATAAAGATTTTTTGGCAGCTTGGTAGTCATTTTAAGTTTTTCTTACAATCATTATGATGAGAAGAGAAACTGACTCACCAGTAAGCTTTTTTAGTTCCACAATAAATACTCACCATGAATGTACACACAGAATCAGGTTTTGGCCATAAAAAAGGAAATGTTTCCCTGTTGTTTTGTTGTTGTTGTTGCTTTAAAGGTGACTTTCCTTTTCAGGTTCTTATTATCTTTTCTAAAATTTAACGCATCCTAGAAATTCAATAAATGTTTCTTTTTGATGAAGACAGGGAATGTTGTAAAGAATGTCAAAAAGATTAAAACCCAAACTCCCTTCTAACCAAGAAACTTGAAGCAGAAATGTTTATGTCTATATCAAAAAGAAAATGGTTCCCTAGATCTAGAAAAGGTTTGGATCACAGTTTGTCATATCTTATTAATCTTTATATACCATATACTTGTAATTTGAAGTAATGCATTGATTACATTAGGATTTACATTTGCTCACGTTCTTTCATAGAAACAGATTAAATATTAAAATTTCAAGGTTTGAATATGGTTTTTGCAGTGTTTATAGTTTTTCATAAATATAAACAAAATGCAGAATTGTTTTGTCTTGACTATATGTATACATGCATGTGTCTTAATTGAACATATATATTTATGCATATATATGTAAGATAAATGTATATTTGTTATTTCATTGGTTTTCCTCTTGTATATGACTATTTCTGAATTTTCAACTTTACTGAAACACACACAAATGTGTTTCCTTAACTTCATACTGTAAAGAGAATGTGTGGGAATATAGTGGAATTTATACATCTATGTTAATTGTTGACTTGTTAGTAAACAGTACATATTGCCTCTGTAATGCTGAAATACTGAAATTGTGATTTCTGAAGGTCAAAAATGCCTTAAGCTAATACACATCACAATATTATCATTAAATCTCAATTTGAGCTTCAAATGATAATATTTATTAAATCATCAAATATATTCGCTAGACTTAACTACTGGTATTTTGACCATTTCCCAAAATCACATTTACTCTCACAGGACTATATTTTCCCTCTTTTTAATAACAATAAGCATTAAACTTTGTTATTAATCATTGGCTCCTTACTCCCTTGTTTTTTCCAAGGTGTTAACTCTATTAAACACTCTCTTTTTTGTTGTTGTTTTTGTTAAAAGTTATTTTCAGTTACTCCATTTTGACAGGTTCCAGTTTTCTCTATTCATAATCATCTCAATCACCTCTCATTAGGAAATGACTACCCATATTCATGGATCTCCTCAAAGTACTTGCTGTGTTTCTCCCTATCCAACCAGATTTTTTAACTTTTTCATATTTTTCAAAATTTATTTTTCAGAGACAGAGCAAGCAGGGGAAGGTCAGAGAGAGAAAGAGATACAGAATCGGAAGCAGGTTCCAGGTTCTGAGCTAGCTATCAGCACAGACGCAGGGCTCGAAGCCACTGTGAGATTATGACCTGAGCTGAAGCCAGATGCTTAACCAACTGAGCCACCCAGACACTCCCAACCAGATTTGTTGAGAAGTTAGTTAATATCCATTGTTGCCACTTTATTGTCTCCCTTAGATCCTCAACAGCAGTCTAGCCTTGGCCACCATCACAATTCTAAAGCTGCTCTCATCAGATTTACTAATGATCTAGAGCTAAATTGAAAGTGATCTTTTAGGATTTTTATTTAATTTATGTATTTGTTTGTCTGTTTGTTTGTTTATTTTAGGGAGAGACCATGAGCTGGGAAGAGGGGCAGAGTGGAAGAGAGAGAGAATCTTAAGCAGGCTCCAAGCTCAGTGCCGGCCCGATGCAGGACTCCATCCCATGACTCACGACTTGAACTGAAATCGAGAGTTGGATTCTCTACTGACTGAGCTACTCAGGTGACCCAAATCTTTTTGGATTTCAGTCTATTTTGACTTTCTGAAGCATTTTTAGTCTTATGACTTAATTCTGTGGGGTCAGTCTCTGTGCAAAAGTCACTTGTGTTATTATTTGTGCATACTTGTTTAGTTCTTTAACTTTTTGGATTTTCTTTTTTCTTTTGCAAAACAGTGTTAGTGAGATCCACTCATTGGTTAGTTTGAGTGAATAAATGAGACAATATATAAGGAAAATATCTTATAGTATTTAATGAGTATCAAACAATGTGATAACTGTGGGCTGTCTTTAGTAGGGAGTAATTTAGAAAGGATACTTTGATTTTGTGCAGGAGTTAGGTATATGAGAGTTTGAAAGGGATAATTTAGATTTTGTAAACTGCAGAAGTCCATGTCCTTACCTTTAAAATGGAGTAATAAACAAAGATAACACAAATAAGAGCAGAGGTTATTTATTCAGAGCTTGCCATAGCAAGGGAGTCAACAACAATCACTTAAATTTCAAAGTGGCAGGAATAAGAATGGGAAAGCTTTTTTTTTTTTTTATGGTGGGAAAAAAGGGGAAGCTTCAAATATCTTCTGACTGGAAGTTGTTTGCCTTAGGAAGCTGGAGGCAGGGTAACTAGAATCACATTGAATGTGATTGGTTTGGGGACCATATGTGTTTTTTTTCTGGTTTGTCCTGAAGTTGGATGTAGGTACAATGATTAGGGAAGCTGGGAGTCACTGACTGTTCTGGACTGATGACTATAGAGGCTGTTGTTTGCTTCCTCGTCTGGTTGCCACAGAAGTTGTAATTTAGAGCTCTGCTGTCATTTAGGGCCTGGTCATTATCCATTTTTATATTCAGTCTCTCAGAACACATGAACTTGTGCAGAGTAAATTTCAGATCAATTTATATATGATCATCTTAAAACATATGTCTCTGAATAAACTGCTGGATTTTTTGGTTTGTTTTATTTTATTTTATTTCATTTATTTTAGAGAGAAAGAGCACACACAAGGGGGTGGGGAGAAGGACAGAGGAACAGAGAGAGAGAGAGAGAGAGGGAGAGAGAGAGAGAAAGAGAGAATGAATCTTAAGCAGGCTCCATGCTCAGCGTGGCGCCCAACACAAGGCTTAATCCCATGACCCTGGGAACACTACTAAATCAAGAGTCAGATGCTCAACCAACTGAGCCACCCAGGAACCCCTCACCTGCTGTTTTGTATTTTTTTAACTTGACTTTAGATATTTTGTGAGAAAAATTATGGTTTCGATTTGACTTGGTTTACAATTTTGAATGTCGTTGTGTATTATACATGCTGTGGCTTATTTTTAATTCTCATTTCTCCCCTAACAGTCTAGCAAACAGCAGGGCCAAGTGTCCACCTGGATATTCCAAAAGCATCTCAAAACGAATAGCTAAACTTTTTCCACCTTCATCTGGAAAATATTTTCTTACTTGCGTTTGATTACCAACTACTAACCATTCCCTTTTTTCTTCATTTTTATTTGTACTTATTTAGTCTAAGGTTTCTCTATCTTTTGCATGGACAATTGTATTATACCCTTAACTGGTGTACAGTTCCAGTCTCCTACCACTTCATTCTTTCTACCTTCAAGGTAGTAAAATTATATTTGTAAAAGCATAGAGTTTGCTTTAAAATATACAAGGAATTCTGTTTTTAATACACAATAAATCCCAAACATTGTTGGCAGCTACATACTTTTCATATCCTGGTTCAGCCCACTCTTCCATAGCCCCTGCCTTTCCTACTCTATCCATATCTCAAAGGACCCGAATATTTCCAGAGTCTGACCAATATTTTTCCAACATTGTTTATTTCTTGCTTTGCTTTGATTTTCAAGTGACCCTTCAAGGTCCAGAGTAACATAATCTCTTCATTAAGTCTTCTCAGACAAAATTAAATGCTTCTTTTTTTGTGTCCCTAATGCACTCTATCTTAGTATTCCTTCAGTACACCTAACACACTGTAACAATCTGGGGCCGTCCTGTTTCAGATGTTCCCTTACCTTATTATTCCCACTGTACAGATGAGGAGATAATGCCTTAGAGAGCAAATATCTTGTGAAAATCTCAAACATTTCATTTTCCACACGTAAATTTGCTCTCCAGTTTACTGCCTTCAAAGCCTGTTATATTTACTAGCATACTCCCCATGCTCCCCCTCATTATAATTAGAGGTGTTGACATAGGTCTCTCTCACGCCATTGTATCCACTCCTCCGTTGCAGGAATCAACTCTTTTCCCTGCCTACTTTCCAATGTCCTGTCTTACTTGTCATAAAAAGCAAAAATTCAACTCCCACAATACTTTCAGACATTTTCTCGTATGTTAGTATTAAAAATTCTGGTCTATTTCTTTTGAAAAAATATATATATCCCATATGGAAAATTAAGGAAGCACATATCATTTTTTAAAAGATGAAAATTACCCATAATCTTTACCAATAAATAATTATTGTCAACATGTGTGTGTATCAAATACATATTTATATACTTAAGATAATGCTCTATTTAAAATTGTGTGTCCTACTTTTTGGCGTTTTACATTTTATCATATATAAGATAAAATTATTATAAACACTGTATTAATTTTTCTAATACAGCCTATTCAATATAGTAGTCCCATATATGGTTATACCATATTTAACTAAATGTTATGCATTTAAGATATTTAATTTTTTATTTTCCAATTTCCTAGTAAGGTAAATAAAGCTGAATAAAAATCAGAGTGCATAAACATTTGGCTGAATATGATAACCTTTTAAAAATATTTTTGTGCAAATACAATTAACTGGCAAAGAATATGAACATGTTAAAATATTTATGTCTGAGTTGCCTTCCAAAAAAGAATCATTATACTGTGTATTTTCACCACATTTTTTATTACAGCATAATTACCATACAACATTATATTAATTTCTGATATGAAACATAACGATTTGCTGTTTGTGTACATTGTACGATGACCACCACAATGTCTGGCTAACATCCATTACCATGAAATTACAGAATTTTTTTTCTTGTGGGGAAAAATTTTAAGGTTTACTTTTTAAGCAACTTTCAAATATACAATAACAGCATTGATAACTATGGTCACCATGCTGTATATTACAACCTAATGACATATTTATTTTGTAACTGGAAGTTTGTATCTTTTAATTCTCTTCACTAATTTCATTCACCTCCCACCCCCTGCCTCTGATGACAACCAGTCTGTACTCTGTTCTGTGTCAGTGAGCTTGCTTTTGTTATTGTGGTTGTTGTTTTAGATTCCACGTGTGAGATCATGTGGTATTTTGCTGTGTCTGACTTATCTCAATGTAATGCCCTCCAGGTCCATTCATGTTCTCCAAATGGCAAGATTTCATTCCTTTTTATGGATGAATAATATTCCATTGAATATGTATATTGAATACATAGAATATATATCACAATTTTTTTATCCATTCAACCACTGGTGGACACTCCAGGTGTTTCCGTATCTCAGCTATTGTAAATAATGCTGCAATGAACATGGGGATGCATATATCTTTTTGAGTTAGTGTTTTTTGGTTTGGAGGAATAAGTACCCCGAAATGGAATTGTTGAATCATATGGTGGTTCTATTTTTAAATAGAGGAACTTCCATACTGTTTTCCATAGTGGCTGCACCAATTTACATTCCAACAGTGTATGAAGGTTCCCTTTTTGCTACATCCTTGCCAGTGGTTGCTATTTCTTGTCTTTTTGATGAAAGCCTTTCTAACAGATGTGAAGTGATGTATCATTGTGGTTTTGATTTGCATTTCCCTGATAATTAGTGATGCTGATCCTCTGTTCCATCTTTGCTGTCCATCTGTATGTCTTCTTTGGAAAAATATTGCTTCAGATCCTCTGCCTATTTTTAAATCAGATTGTTTTGTTGTTGTTGTTGTTGTTGTTGGGTTGTATGAGCTTTTTGTATATTTGGGGTATAAACTCCTTATTAGCTGTATCATTTGCTAATATAGTCTCCCATTCCACAGGTTGCCTTTTCATTTTGCTGATGGTTTCCTTTGCTGTGGGAAATCTTTTAGCTTGATTTTGTTCCAGATTATTTTTGCTTTTGTTGCCTTTGCTTTTGGTGTCAAATCCAACTGATGCTAAGGAGCTAACTGCCTATGTTTTCTTCTAGGAGTTTTACGGTTTTAAGTGTTACAATCAAATCTTTAACCCATTTTGAGCTAATTTTTGTTAAGTTTATGTTGTAAGAAAGTGTTCCAGTTTCATTCTTTTTCATACGGCTCTCTAGTTTCCCCAACACTGTTTATCAAAGAGACTGTCTTTTCCCTGGTTGTATATTCTTGGTTCTTCTATTGTAAATTAATTGAGCATATATGCATAGGTTTATTTCTGGGCTCCCTATTCTGCTCCACTAATTTATGTGTCTGTTTTTAAGCAAATACCATACTATATTGGTTACTAGACCTTTCTAATATAGTTTGAAATATTTCACCATGTTTATATGAGATACATGTATTCAAATTTCAAAAAGGTAATGATGAAGTATTATTTAATTATTTAATCTACATTTATTATAATGTTGAACACTTTTTCCTTCTTTCCTGTAGTAAATTGTATTATATTTCTTTATAGAAGTGTCTGGGTGGCTTAGCTGGTTGAGCATCAGACTCTTGATTTCACTCAGGACATATTCTCACAGTTCATGAGATCAAACCATGCATTGGGTTGTCCATTGGCAGCATGAAGCCTGCTTGGGATTCTCTCCTTCCCTCTCTCTCTCTCTCTCTCTCTCTCTCTCTCTCTCTCTCTCTGCCCCTCCCCCGTGCTGTCTCTCTCAAAATAAATAAACATATATCAGCTTTCCACAACATTTTTCCTCACTTGCTTCTATTCCTTGACCAATATTTAGCCTTTTTTGAAGCCATTTATAATGTGTACAATAAACAGGTTTATTTTACTTTCTTCCTTCTACTGAAATCTGATCTTCTCTAGTCCTTCAACCTCCATTCTGCAATTCATGGGTTAAAAGATTAGAAAGAAGGGTTCAAAAAATTCTGGCCTTCTAGTGCTTCTTTTAAAACATTGTTTTTGTAATAATTACACAATTAGTTTACAACTCTTACTTACCATTTCTGTAATCTATGAAAATCTAGGTTTTTATCCCTTTTTTATCTTCTATTTTTCTTATCTGCCTGGAAGAACCTTCATCTTACTATTTTATTTCCCAGAAAAATCCCACCTTATTTTGTAGGATGAATTAAATTGTAATTTACTATGTAACATCTTGATAAATTTATTCAATCCAGATTAAAAGCCTCTTCTGTGTTTTCATAATTGTGTATCTTTCTAGTCCCTGTGCTTAAAACAGTGCCTGTCAGAGAAGAGGTTTTAATAATTTTTTGAATTGATTAGATTATATCAAGCATGTTATAACCTTTATTCATAGTTGTGTTCTTTGTAATTTTGTGGGTATATTCACCTCATATCCCACATATACATAAACCCTTTTCACTCTAGATGGTGAATTTATTAAACATACGGACCAATGATACATGTTTTTCATATACTGCATGTGATAAATGTTTCCAGAGGAAAAAAGCTTTAGCAAACAAATGTATGTGTATGCTCAAATATACACACTCATGTAATCAACTTGTGACACATGTGAGCTAAAATTGGAATTAGTCACTCAAGGTCAGCAGCACATCATGAAAGAAATAATAAATCCAGAGAAAATACTTGAAATCAGAGGTAGATTAAATCATTCTTGCTTGGTTTAAAGATGAATTTTTAGCTATGACTCTTGGTTAGCAATCAATATAGATATTAGAACAAAAGGCTAACAAGTAACATTGTAACATTATCCTAATTTGAACCTAACTCAAAGATATTATTTTTCTTTTAAAACTTTTTTTTTAATGTTTTATTTATTTTTGATACAGAGAAGACAGAGCATGAGAGGGGGAGGGGCAGAGAGAGAAGGAGACACAGAATCTGAAGCAGGCTCCAGGCTCTGAGCTGGCTGTCAGCACAGAGCCTGACGCGGGGCTCGAACCCACGAACGTGAGATCTGACCTGAGCCGAAGCCGGAGGCTTAACCGACTGAGCCACCCAAAGATATTATTTTTCAAATCCTCCACTACTTTTTGAAGTAGCTAGTATGAGTCCACTGACAATCTACCAACTGAGTTTAAAAGGCCTTTCATCTGAAAATGTATGTAGCATCAGACACAGAATCTACAGATATTTGGACAGTTTTAAAGTCTGATTTTGATAGTTTTATGCAAGATAGATTATGTGTAAAGAACCTGAGAGACAGTAAAGCAGATTAAATGACAGATACATGATCAAAAATAAATTCTGCATAAAACAATGAATGTTCAAAAGTGTTCCACATAACTGATCAATGCAAAGTGATGTTCTGAATTTTCAAAACAATGCATTGCACTTTGGTCCCTTATTGTTCAAATTGATCAAAATATTCAGGTACGGCATGTGCGCACTCCAGTTGGCATCATCTATTCCCATTTCGAGCTATATATTGCAATGAAATGCTAAATAGAAGTTGGATATAATTTTTCCATAATAGAAATAGCAAAATGTCTTCCCTGTTAGCCCATAACAAAGAATATTCATATTAAAATGAACCTATTTAATAAGAAGTGTAGCTGCTTTTATATACTTTTATGGCAGTTTGATCATATTTTGGCAAAATCAGCCCTGAAATAAATCTGGTATATGTCTCAACATAAAGTGTTAAAGCTGAATAAAAAATTGCACAGATCCAGTTTTCTCATGCACAATTTTTAAAGTGATGCTCAGAATTATACAGAACTATGCTGCTTAGGCATTTCTTTAATGAATCGGAGTGAGTGATAGTGCTTTCTTATAAACAAACAGGCACATAGAAACAGTAAAGTGGAAAGGAGGATTCAGAGAATTGCATTATGCTAATCCCAAGAAACTAATTCTTGTGATATAGTACAAGAACAGTCTATGTCCCGTTCACTTCAAATAAGAAAATATACTGCAGAGGCCATTCAGAAGTTACTGTTACTTCAAAGTACATTTAGCAAATCAATGTAATATGTGCTCACTATTTTGGCAATGTGGGTTGTATGGGTACTATCAAAGTTCCAAAACTCCACCAATTCATCTAGAAGAGAAGGCAATTTGCTTTTTTTAAAAAATAAATACAAAACTAAGGACTCGTAATTGTAATCTCATGCATAAGATAGTAAACAAGGGAGGATGCATAGATACATTTATTTAAATTGTATATAGCTTTGTTACTGAACATAGTTTTAAATATCAGTATTATATCCTATGGTTAATATAAAATATAGCACATAAATGGCTTAATAAATATTAATTTCATTAAATAGGACATGGTAATTAAAGAGGTTTTCCTTTAAAGAAATTTGTAATGTCTGATTTTAAATATGTTATGTTTATATTTTTATGAGACCACCATGATTATTTTAGAGCATAATGTATCTTAAGTAGGTGAATGTTTTATTTATTTGATAATTAAATTATGATTTCTTACTTAGAGTCTGCCAAATATGAAATTTTATGTTTGATATAATTAATATTGATTGTCTACATAAGATGTGTGTAATTTAGGATAGTAAAAATGCTCAAATCTTATTGGTGGTAGCAGAAAGACATGTATCCAGTCCAACTGATAATCTTTGTTAAATTGCTTATAAAAAATAATACATTTTCTTGAGGACCTTATGGCCAAAAAATATATATAGAGAGAGAGTATTACTTTAGGTCAAGACCCAGACTTAATCATCAAATGTGATTTATGTTTTTATAATTTTTCTTGTAGATAGCTTTCAGAATCACATTACAGGCTAAGTTTAAATTTTTTTAAGGTGTTTTTTTTTTAATTTTTGGTACAGAGACAGAGCATGAGAGGGGAAGGGGCAGAGAGAGAAGGAGACACAGAACCAGAAGCAGGCTCCAGGCTCTGAGCTAGCTGTCAGCGCAGAGCCTGATGCGGGACTCGAACCCACCAACGTGAGATCTGACCTGAGCTGAAGTCAGGAGGCCCAACCGACTGAGTCACCCAGGCGTCCCAACAGGCTAAGTTTAAAACATTCTGTTGAGGGTATACAATATTCTAATCATTTAGATATAGGGAAATTTTGCAAAAATGCTTGTTTTGATCTCAATTTTTTCATTAAGGAGGTATTGTGTAATGAGATCTATTTGTTCTACAATGACTTTATATATATAGAAAGTGGAATATGAATATATTCTAGAGAACCAGATGCTTGTAGGCAAACCTTACTTTGTCTAAGTATAATGTGTGACCTTAAGATAGTTACAAAGCCCAACAAATACACAAGTGCATTCATCTTTAAATCCAGGAATAATAGAAACTTTCTAATAGAGTATTTTAGTATATTACTTTCAAAAGGTAAAAAAATACGACACTCAAAGAAAATTAAATAAACATTTGTCAAAGTTGATATTTAACTTACTATTTAACAGTGGGAGCAGTGACATGTTAAAGAACCAGGTTAAAGAACATTTAAGTGTAACTACAGAAATAGATAATATAGATATGACATTTGATAGATTTCTGGATAAAATGAAAAACTGACTGATGTCCAACAAATCCATATGCCATAATATTTAAGGTTATCTTTTCTACTGGACAGAATATTTACATCTCTCCCAGGCAAAATTCCACAAGTTAACCACTACCCTTCCAGGGTTGAAAATCACCAGTAAATAAACCCAGCACTGCACTATGAGAATGCCTAATAATCTCTTTTTTACCTATTTTAAAGTTGTGGATAATTTGTTTTGACAGTTTCTCCTAGTGATGGTCAGAATCTCCAAAAATTATCCTTGTTCACAAAAAGTTGATCTTATTAGAAATGGCCTGATTATTTGCATAGGTAAAGCAAGGGTGTTATTTAACTCAATAAATCTTCCTGACTTTGTTCTGCAGATCGGACCTGCGTAGTTTTGGCAACCAAGAATGCCAAATAACTAACTTCTGTGTGTAGAGTTTCACAAGGAATCATACATAGATTGATTCTCAAAATTATGACTCACTCTTTATTCCTGAGGCTAAGGATCCAACCCAATACACAATTAGAGTTAACTGTTATGTCAATATATTTGGATAAATTTTTCTTGAATTGAGACTCTCTAAGATTTGTTAAGGTCCCTAGATTACTAAATATTGAATTTCTTACTAAGTAATTTACCTGTAAATTCTAAAACTCTGAGATTAAGACTTACTAATCCAGGTAACAAGTCAGATTTCTTGGGAGGATATTTTAGAATTTGACTCAAAATATTAAGTTGATCCCTAGTTCTTAATATGGGCTTGCCATATCTGATTAAATGAGATTTTTCTCATATGTAACACTCCAAGCATAGCCTTGGTTGCATTAGTAATTTGTCCAGTTATACTCTGATAAGACAGAGGACAGAATTGGAGGCAAATAAGTGATTACCATTATAAGTAAAAAGACTCAGCAAAACAATTGTTTTAGATTTTTGCGGGAATAGTGAAAATCAGAAATTAACTTAGAATGGTCTTTCTCAGTTTTAAAAAGCACAATCTACTCAATTGTGGGTTAGAGATAGCTTTGAAAAAAGAAAAGAAAAGGAGTGGCTCAGTCGGTTAAGTCCAACTTTGGCTCAGATCATGATATCACAATTGTGAGTTCAAGCCCTGCATCAGGCTCTGTGCTGACAGCTTACTGCCTGGAGCCTGCTTCGGGTACTTTGCTCCCTCTCTCTCTGTCTCTCCCCTGCTCATTCTCTCTATCTCTCTCACTAATACATACATACATATATGTACATATAGAGAGAGAGAGAGAAAGAGGAAAAGACCTGCTTCATATACCCATATAAGATAGAACATTATAAATAATGCCAACAATTCCAGGACTTTGACTGGATTAAATGACTGGACTTATTCTCCCCCACATGAAACAATGAAAAGATCAGACAAAATTCTTCCAAAAATAGGTTTCAGAATTTGAACAACTGGCAGCAGAATAGAGAAACCAGAAATGGATCCACAAATGTATGACCAACTCCTCTTCAACAAAGCAGGAAAGAATATCCAATGGAAAAAAGGCAATCTCTTCAGCAAATGCTGTTGGGAAAACTGGATGGTTATATGCAGGAGAATGAAACGGGACCACTTGCTTACACCATACACAAAAATAAATTTAAAAGGGATGAAAGATGTAAATATAAGATAGGAAACCATTATGGGCACCCAGGTGGCTCAGTCAGTCAGGCGTCCTACTTGGGCTCAGGTCATGAACTCATGGTTCATGAGTTCAAGCCCTGTGTCAGGCTCTGTGCTGACACTTCAGAGCCTGGAGCCTGCTTCAAATTCTGTGACTTCCTCTCTCTCTCTCCCCAATTCCCACTCTGTCTATTTCTCTCTTAAAAAAATAAAAATTCACATTAAAAAAAAATTAAAAAAAGACAGGAAGCCATCAAAAACCTAGAGGAAGCTGGCAACAACCTCCTTGACCTCAGCCACAGCAACTTCCTACTAGCCATGTCTCCAGAGGCCAGGGACAAAAAAGCAAAAATGAATTGTTGGAACCTCATCAAAATAAGAAGCTTCTGCACAGCAAAGGAAACAAACAACTAAAACTAAAAGGCAACCTACAGGATGGGAGAATCCATTTGCAAATGACATATCAGATAAAAGGTTAGTATCCAAAATCTATAAACTGATCAAACACAGCACCCCAAAAGCAAATAATCCAGTGAAGAAACAGGCAGACACATGCATAGACACTTTTCCAAAGAAGACATTTAGATGATTAATAGACATTAAAATATGCTAAATGTCCTTTATCATCAGGGAAATACAAATCAAAACCACAATGAGATAGCACCTCACACCTGTCAGAATAGCTAAAATTAACAATTCAGGCAACAACAGACATTGTCAAGGTGCAGAAAAAGGGGAACGTTTTTCCTTTATTGGTTAAATGCAAATTGGTGCAGCCACTCTGGAAAATAGTATGGAGTTTCCTCAAAAACTTAAAAATAGAACTACCCTACAACCTAGCAATTGCACTACTAGGTGTTTATCCAAAAGATTTAAAAACAATACTCATTCAAAGGAGCACATTCACCCCAAGATTTATAGCAGCACTATCAACAATAGCCAAATTAAGGAAAGAGCCCAAATGTCCATTGATTGATGGATGGATATAAAGATGTGGTGTGTTTATATATATAAAGTAGCAGAAAGGAGCACAGCATTATTGTTTTCTATACCTTATACTACTCACATGAGTAACTTTTAATCAGAATAGCTAACTTATAATTCAGAGAAAAGTGGGAGATAGAAAGCTCAGAATTGTGCTATGGTCAAATATTGTAGCAGGTTACCAAAGCTTCAAAATATACCCAACACAACTGTCTATAGTTGTAAACCTCTTCTTTACACCTCTTTTAATGTGGTAAAAATTAACATGTTCATTAATGTGACAAAAAGGAAAACCACTTTATGGCACCTAAAAATAAGAACAGAAAAGTACATAAATTTAAATCTATGCTTCATAATCAATGTTTTGCTTTTTAGTTTTACTAAGAGAGTACTCAGATATCCAAGATTATTCATTAATTAACTCAATTTAATAATTCAAGGTTTTAAGTTAACTATAGTCTCAGAAATAGTTTAAGCTAAGAAAAACTAGTGATGTAAAAAACCATAATATTATATTATGATTTATGTTAGCTTACTTAATCAGATAACTGGTATAAAATATTTAGGAACTTAGATGTAACTAGACTGCCTCTTCATTTAAAGCAAATACAAATTTGTTAAAGATAAATAAGCAAATAAGTAAGATATGCATGTGTATTATCCTCATAAAAAATACACATAGCTATTTAATATTTTTTAAAACACACAAAATTGCTATACCAGTCTGAAGATTTGTCTTAACTATGAACATAGATTCTGAAAATGTTTATGAGCCAGCAATTGCTCTAAGGATTGTTTTTCCTTAAAATACTATACACTTAATGTATTCGGATTTCATTTCTTTATTCTCTGAGAATTGGGGAATATCTTATTTACTTAAGCACTTATTAATGCTGATAAGCCTATGAAAACAGAACTCCTTTCATTTAAGAGATGTAATAGTTGTAACATATTTCACACCTATACAAAAGAGAAAATCTTCTCTCAAGTACAAACATACAGTTTATAGACACATAAAGAGTTTGTTGTTTTTTTCCGGGTTTTTATTTTTTCTTATTTCAAGTTTTTATTTAAATTCCAGTTATTTAACACATAGTGTGACATTGGTTTCAGGAGTAGAATTTAGTGACTCATAAGTTTACAAAGCACTCAGTCCTCATCCCAACAAATGCCCTCCTTAATACCCATCACCCATTTAGCCCATCCCCTACTCACCTCTTCTTTATCAACTATCAATTTCTTCTTTATCATTAAGAGTCTCTTATTGTTTGCCTCCTCTCTTTTCATTTTGTCCATTCCCCTATGTTCATCTGTTTTGTTTCTTAATTCCACATCTGAGTAAAATCAGATAGTATTTGTCTTTCTCTTACAGACTTAACTTGCTTAGAATAATACACTCTAGCTGCAAATGGCAAGATTTCATTCTTTTTGATGGCTGAGTAATATTCCTTTGTATATGTATATTTGCCACTTCTTCTTTATCCATTCATCAGTTGATGCACATTAGGGCTCTGCCACAATGTGGCTATTGTTGACAGTGCTTCTGTAAACACCAGTTTGCATTCCCACCAACAGTGTAACTGGTGCAGCCATTTTGGAAAACAGTATGGAGGTTCTTTAGGAAGTTTAAAATGGAACTACACTAAGACCCAGCAATTGCACTACTAGGTATTTATCCAAAAGGTACAAAATACAAACTGTATTACTTCTTGAGATTCTTTCTGGGAGGAAAGAAAGGGAAGTGATGGGAATAGGAGAGGAGGGGAAAGAAGGAAGGAAGGAAGGAAGAAAGAAAGGAAGGAAGGAAGGAAGAGAGGGAGAAGAGGGAGAGAAAGAAAGAAAAAGACCTGACTGGGCCAAAGAGCCCTTGAAGTGCTTGTTGGGGAACAGTTTTCCCTGTGTATTAGAAAATTCTTCAGCACAGTCAATAACTTTTCTATGCACTAATAGTCCAGGATATTGGTAGAGCTAATGACCTTGTCCCTCTCACTTTAGATCATGTTATAGATCTGTTTGCTGTGGAGGATAACGAAGATAATATCTCTTCAGGTCAAAATTCAGACAGATTTGCTCAGAGCCACTGTAAAAGATTAGAATTATCTGAAATTGTATTTCCTTAGCTGTGATACTAACTCACTGTGGGTGGAATTCACCTGGCTCTGTTTCTGAACCATCTTATGGACTTGGGGGAAGCAGGAGGAACCCGTGAAAGCATGAAGTTGATGCTGCCTGCTTTGCTATAGTAATTTTCTTTTCTGTGATCCAGGAATTTCAGATCCTTCACCAGCATCAATGAAACTGTATTTGCTAACTTGGCCAACTTGTTAGCTTGTAGGATAAAATTTCATACTCTGCTCTGCTCTTGACAAGGGCATATCTTTAACCATGCAGTTTCCTTGAATCTTTTAGGCAACTCTTCTTGGGCATCATCATGGATGATCTCCAAAGTTGTTAAAGCATTAAGTTTCAAAAGTGTAAAAAACAGTGGCCTTATTAAAAAAAAACATAGCCTTATGTGATTTTCAGTTGCTATAGTATTAGAAATGTTTGAATTAATAAGTATACATACACCTTGCCACATCACTCATCATCCTGAAATAAGGCAATTAAATATTTAATCATTTTATCTGTGAAAGGGAAGGAACTGGGAATCCAAAAGAACCTAGTCCTGGTGAAAGATTAATTGTAATTTGGGAAATATTTTTTAATGTTTATTTATTTATTTTAGAGACAGGAAGTGATGAGTAAAGGGTGAGGGGGGAGGAATAATAGTTTTCCTAAGAAGGCTATTATTCTTGAGAAATCAAGCAGAAAACCACTTCTTACTCCAGGAAGAATCCCTCTATCTTTCTTGCCCATGTGAGTTTTTCTTAATAGTCTTTTGCCATCTTTTGCTGAATCATATATTCTCCCATTATTTTAGAATCTTAAAGTATTTGCAAATAGCAAAAAAATCTAATACTACAGATGTCTTTAAAATATAAAATGATATCCTGCTCCAGTTCTCCCTACTCCCTCTTTTCTGTCTTGTGGACTGTGTTTGTTTATAAACTATTCTCTAGTGTCACTCACAAGTTTAAATAATAGACTTATGTGCTAGTACTTGATATGTCCATTATAGTTCTTTCTATAGATCTAGGTCTATTTTCACCTCACTTTATATAACTCTCCTATTTTATAAGTTATTGTCTCCCTTCACATAGTATTTTTAAGTCCTAAGAAAGCAGAAATGTCTTTCTCTTTTTTTTCACTGCTGTATTCTTAGTGGTAGAATAGTGCTTGTCACTCAGCTTTTGTTGAACTAATAAATAATTAGCAAATAGATCAAAATTGGTCTCATGTCCATCCTCAAACTTTTACCCCCCCAATTTTTTATAGTATGAGTATTTTTCTTATTCTTCCTTTAATTAAATTTTCAATTTCAATAATATACCTAAATTAAGTGCTTTACTTCATGAACCAGAAACTCCTGGCCTTCTAATGATGAAGATTCTCAATTTTTTCTTAGTTACTTCTTCTCTACTATAGATTATGTTTCCTAAACAATACAGTTATATTCATAGTCTTCATTTTGATGGTTTCAGTATGTATATCACTATTTTAGATATAATCTATGAGGTACACAGTAGTAATTCTATTTGCTCATCTAAAAGTAAATGCAAGGGGCACCTGGGTGGCTCAGTTGGTTAAGCATCTGACTTCAGCCCAGGTCATGATCTCACGGTTGTGGGTTCAAGCCCTGTGTTGGGCTCTGTGCTAACAGCTCAGAGCCTTGAGCCTGTCTTCAGATTCTGTGTCTCCCTCTCTCTCTGCCCGTCCCCTGCTCACACCCTGCACTCTGTCTTTCAAAATAAAATAAAAACATTAAAGAAAATCTTTTAAGTAAATGCAAGAGTTTAAAAAATTATTGCAAATGGGGTTTTATAGGTTAAAATAATTGTCAAGATGTTGATCCTTTACACTTGTGACTTCATTTAGAATTATGTTTCTATTTCTCTTTTTTATTATTACTGCAAACACTCTGAGGCTGTCATTGTATTTTGCCTATGTTATTTTGACAGGCAATTGATTTATATATCCTATACCATTTTCTTCTGTATTCTGACCTATCCTCTACCCTACTATCAGTTTGTCTCATCAACTTCCATAGTTCTTCTATTTGTATTTCATATATGTCCAAAATATTGTTCTTGTTCATTTATATACATTATAAGCTCTAAAAGATTGAAACCACATGGCATTGTGGAACATACCACCACACACCGTGCTTCAGTGACAATATCACTACCAGGTATTTTGTCAGAATTCCGTGAAAACAAAACTTAAGGAAAATCCTTCATAACACGACAAAATAAAATCCATTCATTTTAGAACATTAGAGATTTGCTTTATATAGTTAGCTCTTGAAATTATTTTTATATACTAAATGAGCTAGAGTTCTTTTTGTTTTCGATTAAAGGATAACCAGTATCTGAAAATATAAAGGGTCAGAGATATTACCCTATGTGCAAGTTAACAAGTTAACCTGCTACAGGTAAACACGTGACACCACACACACATCAGATCACATCACATCACACTGTTTGCCTGCAAAGCATCTTAGCAGCACATATTCCCACGAGTGATGTGATGACGTTCAGACATATCTACATGTGAAGTGAGGTTTGTACCACAAACAAGGAGCCCTAAAATGATGAAGCTTCTGTCCATAAGGAGCAGCTGTCAGACCTGTATCTTTGCCTCTCTGAAAGGAGAAAGGTGTTGCTTTATAACATAGACAAATCATCCTTGGATAGAGAAAAAGTCTTCTAGGTTTCTTTCCTTTAGAAATTATGCCAATGGATTCAGGGGAGATGGATCTTTAAATCTCTCCTAAACAGTTCACTCTCTAAATTCCAAGGAATGCCTGTCATTTAATACTAGACTGTGCTATCGCTTCTCGGCCTTTTGGCTAAGATCAAGTGTAATACTAGACTGTGCTGAAATATGAAAGCATTCATGAAGCATTTTATTTTTTTTCAAAATCAATTAGTAATTTGTAAATAGCCAATTAGTAAATAGTCATCCTTTCCCCCTTTGTTCTGCAGAGCAAATCGGTTGTGTAGCATATTTGCATATGAACATGAATCTGTTCTGGCTTCATTAGTCTATTCAATTGTATTATTCTATTTTCACATTAATAATCTAATGTCACATTGTTCACATTAATCCTGTAGCATTTTATAAAATCCTTATGATGAATTACATTACCTGATAGGGCAAGTTCCATGCTCCTTTTTTTTTTTTTTTCAGGATTCTCCTACTTATTTTTGACCATTTAAAATTACAAAAAAATTACAAAAATTTGGTCAAGTCCCATGAATATATTTTTTTAGAATTTTATTGAAATTGAATCAAATCTATGAGTCAGTATTATAAGAACCAATGCTGTATAATGTTTAATAACCTTATTTACAAACATCACATGCTTTTCGATTTTCTTTAAAATTAAAATATTTAAAATATAAATTAATTGTTAGGTTAGATCAACATCTCAATTCTCTATCATCAGTAAAGGGGGTAAAAATTGAGACCTATTCATTCAGTAGAATCTACATTACAATGAAAATAATAAATTACAATTGCCCACATGAACGAAGATTAATCTCAACAAATAATACCAAACAAGAAAGATAAGTTTCTGAGAATGATACAATTTTAGTCTGAGTATGTCCCAGGCCATATTGGGGATAAATTTAGTGGATCTGTCAATCCTGGTTTTTGGTTAGTAGTTCACTTAGTATCTCTGTTATCTAGTCCTAAAGTAAGAGGATTTGATAATACTACACTTCATCCTAGACTCATCTGGCAATTGAGGTGTCCATCTGTGTTAACTTGGTATCTTTCTCCAGAGGAAAAACAACCTTTTTATAGCTTATTATAGGAAGCAGTATTGCAAGGAGGAGCAACATGCTCACTGAAATTAGGCTTCTACCTTCCCTCCGAAACCAGGATCTCCCTTGATGTTTGCATTTCAAAGAGATGACTCCCAGATTCTTGAGAAAGACTTCCTTGGGACATAAGAAGTGACAAAAAGCCAGCTATAAAAGGACCTCTCTCATCTTCAAAAGAAAGTATATACATTTCAAAGAGATGGGAAAGTACTTACAATTACATGTTTTCTAAGGAAAATGTTCCAAGAAAAAAGAGAAGGAAATCTCTCCCTCCTTTTTTCTTTTTTCCTCCTTTATTTTCAACAAATAGTATTACACAACTTGTTTTTAATTTGTATTTGTCTTTTAGTTGTCAGATAAAATACAAGATACCCAGTTAAGTTTGAATTTCACATCAATATTTTTAGTATAAGTATGTCTCATAGTATGCGTGGAACAAATTTCATACACTTGTTGATCCTTGATCCAAGATGACTGTTGATGTTGTGTAGAGGACAAAATTCCTATCAACACAGTAGCCCAAGATAACTGTATCAGGCAGAGGATCCCACAGCGACATTCAGAAAATACAGGGTTTCAGACAGAAAGAACAGAGACTCTGCTTGCCCATTCAGGCCTCATTTATGAAAGCTCTGTTACATAATTATTCTTAAGAGGAGAAGGTAGGTAAAGGCAGCTAGGATCTGGATGAGATTCCAAGATGCTCCACACAAAGAACATTAGGCAAATACTAAATAATTTTTTAGCTGGAGTTCTTAATAAGTTAAGAGAGGAACTTCATCCCAACCAAATGGGGGGATATTTAAAGTAATCAATTAGTACAAAATAATTTTAAATGTACATGCCTATTTTATATCACAGCTATTCAAATCCAACTCGAATACTTAAGATGAAGATCATTATCTCTATGAGGATGAAAAGACTAATAAATTGCTAACCGCCCATCCTAAGCTGAACATAGTTTATACACATGTTCTTTGATATGCAGTTAGAGATGCTGTTTGTAGAGCCTAATCACTTAAACTCACAATTATTCTTAAGACTTTGCTCAAAAACACTTACTCTATTTGTAATTATAATGGGTTACCTCACAGATCTTAGAAATTGCTATTATTTGTCTAAAGTTAAAATTTCCTGTTGCTTGAACCCATCTCATGAGTTTTCAATACAAAGGCGTGTGGATAGTTCTCTTGTATAGCATTCTCTGCAATCTTGCTTCTTAGATTCACATCATTCAGTAGTTGAGAAAATTGAGTGGTGACACTTTTGAAACTTGCATACACTTTTATTTTTAAAAACTACTGTCATTATACATTTTTTCATTAACAAATAAAAACTATGGGCTTTCTTTTTCTCTTCAGTAGATCATAAAAAGTAAATTATGGGGCCATCACTACATCTCCCAAGGGAAAAACTCCAAAACTCTCACAGTAGGAGAGTACTTGAATTAAACTGCCATGAAAAGAAAAAAATAGTATATAAATCATCAAATCATATTTCTCAGTTAGGCTCATACACATGCAATTCATATATCTAAATCTGGCCAGGAATGCCACAGTTGGTTGGAATATTTCCATGCCTCAACACCCTACATATTAAATTGATTGATCACTTAAACCATCTCCTGCTTCCTTTGATCTTCCATCATTTGCTATAGTGTTTGATGCCTGACATCACCAGCAGGGGTACATCATCTAGACAGAGCACTAGCCTAGAGAAACGGAAAAGAAACAAAAACGTGTCTGTCAAAAACACATGATCAAAAAAAAGATATTTCACAAGCATATTATCACTGTCAGCTAAATGAAGAGGTAAGTGAAATAAATGCGATCTGAAATTAGAGATGAAAAGAGATTCTACAACTTAAATTTTCAAAGACAGAACAATACTCAGGGTAAAATTATTTATGAATGCCACAGTGTTTTACAGTCCAAAGCATAGAAGCAATTTATATCTTCACTCTTCTATAATATTTATGCAGTTTTGGAGCTGAGTGGTTTGTTGTTTGTGATTTAACACTCTTCTGCGTTTTTTTCCTTTTCCCTCTGAATGTAACACAACAAACCAAAGCTACCATAAGATCAGAGCACTTTGGATCAGCATATCTGAATATGCCTATCAATCAGTCATGTTTTCTTATCAGTTACACCAATTATTTTCCACTGTATATAAGGGAAATAAATTACACCATCTGGATTTCTCTTAACAGAATACATTTAAAGAGTAGCTTAAAGTGTAGTTTATAGCTTAATGCTCTTCATAGCAATGATCTGAGATAGCATCCTACTGCTATTTTTAATTACAACTCTGTCAGGGAAGGATTAAACATCAGTATCAGAGTTACAGAGCAAAATAGGTGAGTCTCTTATCCATGGGTCCTGATGCTATTTACCATTCCTATTATTTTGTCCTTTTAAAACCCTCTCCTCAGCCTTTATTGAAGAGCTCTATTGCCTAAAGATCTCAATTAAAAAATAAAAATCTAAGTAAACGTTGTACTTCTTAAATCTTTTTATAGAAAAAACAGTTTTATATTTTCTATATCTGTGTTAATTATGCAATCCTATACCTAGAACCACTGTTTCTATTTTGCACTGGAGTGACAGGCACTATGACCTCACAGGTCTTTTGTCCTTCCAATTTCTAAGATTAAACTGAGTTATAATGACAAGTTATTTGTGCAGAAACACTTAGACTAATGAAAGAAGCTGATATTAAAACTTGGATTTTCAGAGTGCAATTCCTAAGGGAGTTGTTGCCAACCTTTCATCCCCAGCACCTTCCCTCTGAAGAACGCCTCTGGCTATGGAGCCTTTCTTTTGTCAAATGCGTGAGTTTCCTCGGCTTCTCTGCCCTTCCAGAGTCCTCATCACCTTAATCGTGGTGAGATGTTTGAAATACCCTACTCAAAATACTTGCTTTCTTCCTTCTGTTGTTTTCATGCTAAATCCTAACCTGGGTTCAGAGCATTTTTAAGTAATCTGATTAAAACCCAGTGAAATTAAACACAAGGGAGAGAACAGAATATAAAAGAAGTTAGATAACCTAAAGGAGATCAAGTTCAGTCTATTTTTAAACTTATTAATAATGCGGGCCTGCCTCCTCCCACATGCATGTACTTCTGTGATTTGCAGCGCTAAGCCAACAGGAATGTTTCACTTTGATATGCTTTGTCTCTGGGCACCTTGGTCCCACATTTGGAACATCTCAAAACTTAAGTAACTGTCATATTACTTCCTTCAATTCCCTTCAGTTTTTCTGGACCTTCTGGAATACTTGTTCCTTATTCCTTCTTGAAGTAAAATGTTATCCTGGTGGGGAAAGGGGAGATATCTGTTAAAAGACAAAAACCAACTGAGTATATTTCAAAGATCTTATTGGCTTTATTCAATGACGCATGAGTCAGGCAGCAACCCATCTAGCAGATAGGAAGAGGCTCCAAAGGGCTTACAGAATGAAAGCTTCTGAGAGGCAGAAGGAGATGGGACCAAGAGGTTACTAGCAGAGTAGACTGGATCAGACAGATTCACTTTTCTTTGGAACATGGCAGGGGTCTATCAGGCACATTACCTCACTAATGCTGACCAGGAAGTTCCACACTGACCAGTTAAGATTTCCGTTAATGGGTGAAACAGAAATTTGGGTGGGTAATAAGTCTCAGTATGCAGATACAGGTTTAGCAAAGTGACTCCATTTTGTATTTGTTGTCTCTTTTTAACATCCCCTATCATATTTAGAATATAATTCTCAATTTAGCTACTAAAAGTTTCCAAATCTGTTTAGATTTAGTCATTTGCATAGTTTGCCATACAGTTGTTCTGATTTCTCCCATGAAGATAAGTGACAAGATTAAGCTGCCTACAAACAAAAAGTCTTTTCCCCATTTTTTTCTCCCACCTCCTTAGCATGAAACATATTATTGTTCTTGATCTTAAAAAAATTATCTTTGTTCTTACATATTTCAATATAAAAACAAAACACATTAACATTATTATAAATATGAAGGATAAGCTAACAGAGAAGTGATTGTTAGCAGAAGAAAATGAATAAAGGCCTTACAGAGAAGATGTTAGGTCACACAATTATGCAATTTGTAAGTATATCTGAATAAAGTATTTTGCTTTGGGTCACTAATGGGTTGAATTATGATGGATGTTCAATGATCTCAACAGAAATGTTTTCCTTTATTTTAAGTTGTGTGTTTCTTTAATTTTGTGTTGTTTGTATAGGATGGATCTTGGGCCTGGGAACATTGCACCATAACAGACTCCACATGTAACACCTACTCAAAAACTAGCAATCCAAGATTTTACAGAATAAATCTCAAAGAAACAGGATCTATGATAAAACTTGAAGAACTCTATTCTTGTTTATTTACTTGAAATTGGTTTCAAATATACTTACTAAAATTGATTAAGGACACTTCTCCATCTAAACAAGTAAAGTTACATGTAGGATTCCCTATGTATAGCAAAAAAGGTGTATAAAAGATATTTAAAATGCTTCGTCAAGTTTGAACAAAACTTGACTCAAAGATATTCTTTATTAGATTAGGATTATTAGTTTACATTTTTGTTCCACTATTTGCATTTTTAAAAATTATATGTGGGCATCTGGGTGGTTCAGTAGGTTAAATATCCAACTCTTGATTTCAGCTCAGATTATGACTTCGTGGTCATGAGATTGAGCCCCATGTCAGGCTCTGTGCTACATTTACATCCTGCTTAAGATTCCCTCTCCCCTACTCATGCACTTTCTTTCTCACTCTAAAAATAAAGAAATAAATGAATAAAAATTAAAAATTGTGTTTTATAAGATGATAATCTGTAATAGAAATAGTCTTACAACAGAGTACCAAATACAAGCATGAATGCCAATGAGATAAGCAAGAATTTTTTTAAGTTGATCAAATGCTATTAACAAATTTCTATAGAGATTCACTCTAGATGTTCTACACATTATTATTTGATAATTAAAATATTAATTCTTTGATTTCTAGGAGTGTGTGTTAGACAGCCTTTCCTCTACCCTGATGGGCATTATTTTCTGCCAATTTAATTTGAAAAAAATCTTATACGTGTCATTTATACAGCTTTTGAGGTCAGAACCTACAAAGTTGAGAAAAATATGGGGTTCCTGAATGACTCATTCGGTTAAGCATCCAACTTTTGATTTTGGCTCAGGTCATAATCTCACAGTTGATGATATGGAGCCCTGCCCTGGCTCTGTGCAGGCAGCATGGAGCGTGCTTAGGATTCTCTTTTCTTTCTCTCTCTCTGCCCTTTACCCCCCAAAATAAGTAAACTTTTTAAAAATTTGAGAAAAATAATATTGGGAAACCACTACCCCTTGGGCCTACTAAAAATGCTTCTCAACTTTGCTACTATAATGAAAATTCCAACTCACACTCAATAAAGTTAGCCCGAGAGTTGCCCTTCACTGTAACAGATGGCACTGAATTTGATCATTTCTAACCAAGTTATCGATTTGTCTCCCAGAATACTGACAACATAGAAATTATACAAGGCCAAGCATCTATGAATCGAACATACAGTATGAAGTGGAATGAAGGCACTCAAAGGTACTCATTTGGAACTATCATCACCTGACTCAGCAAAAGACTGTATATGATTTTCCTGTACTGCCTTATCACTATGCAATTGATAGGAGTATATGTAAGCAGAATGGGCCATACTTCTAGGTTTGCCTAAGGTTTATGGAGATGCTGTAGTCAACTACTCAGTTATCTACTAATTAACCAAAGTCTGGATTTGGTACTCACTGTTAACAAGGTGACCAAGCTCTCAAAGACAAAGAAACAAAGAATTACTTGTCTTGACTAATGGGAAAAATACTCTGTGCACTCAGGTCAACTTTAATTTCTATTCCCCATACACAGTATTAGACAGCTTAATTTTACCCATGATAAGACTAGGCAAATGCCTTGACCTGGCCCTCACATTCACCTTGTTCACAGTTCAAGATTAGACGACCAATGGATTACACTTTTACATCTTTGCTTTTATTTTGACTTAGCCCTATCTCTCCTTTCAATCTAAAATATTGCCTTTATTAAATATAGATATGTATATAACAGAATATATTACAAATAACGAGCTGCTATGAATGGTCAGTTTAGATATATCTATCTCCATCCATGTCTATTGTCTATCTACCTATTTCTCTAGATTTATTGAAGATGATTTTATTTCCTTTGAGTACCTTAATAGCCAATCTGGTGGGGTGCCTGTGTGGCTCAGTCAGTTAAGCTCCGATTTTGACTCAGGTCAGATCTCACGTTTGTGGGTTCAAGTCCCGCATCGGGCTCTGTGCTGACAGCTAGTTCAGAGCCTGGAGCCTGCTTCTGGTTCTGTGTCTCCTTCTCTGCCCCTCCCCCTCTCATTCTCTGTCTCTCTCCGTATCAAAAATAAATAAAACATTAAAAAAAATTTACAAAAAGAAATGTTTAAATAGCCAATCTGGAAACATCTATACACTAAGCTACTTTACTTACATCTATATTTTATTTAATAAGTCCAGAAAATATCACTGTATTAACTTGCTGAATTAAGAGGAGCTCAGGTGACAATACAAAAGTACGTGATAATAGAAACAGACAGTGCTGATGCTTAATTCAAGCACTTGTTTATTTTCTTCTTCTTTTTAATATGCTTATTGATTTAAAACTAAAAAACTTAAGTAACAAAGTCATATATCAATGGAAAACACAAATTATTAAATAAAGGATGCCAAAAAGACATAAAAATCAATTTATTACACACCAGTCTATTTTTTCAAAGATCCATAATTTGAAGGCAAATGTTGTATAACTGTAACTAATCATCCTACGCATCAGTTTTGCTTTCCATTAGTTCAGTAATATACTATAAAAGATAAATACAAAATCACACTGAAAGTAAATTAACTTTCATAAGAATAGTGCTTTAAGATTCTAGTCGTCCTTCCACAGATAGAGTATAATTTTACCCTAAGTGATTAGATTTTATTTGGATCATGACACTCTATTATATGAATTTACTCTTCTAATCTGTCAAAATCATTGCTCTGAAGTTGCAAATATTCATATTGATACTTTTGCCTTAGGCCTTTGTGAAACAACATTTAGTTTTTCTGAATAAATGGTAATTTATTATATTATATTATCAAAAACAAAAAATGGCATATATCATTAAAAATATAATATCCCAAGAGTACCCGATTAGTTCACAGGGATCATATTATCCTTATGAATATAGTTATGATAAACATGCCAAAATATAAGGTTACTTATATTTTGATTTCCTTCCTATCATTATAAGTCAATATTAATTAAGAAACTATTATATGACTAGATTCATAAGCTGGTTATTTTTAAGGATTAAAGTTAACTTTATATAATCATATGATTAGGAACATTAGGTAAATATATTTAAAATTAAAGATTTTCTAATTATTCATGATACAATCAGGTTGTTTATTTATACCTTTTAAAGTTATAGTTATATAAACCTGCGAATGTTCACATCACCCTTTTAGTCGTGACAAATACAATAATATAATGCATTTATTGAACATATAATTTCTAAGTAGTACTGATATGTTGCAAAGTTCAATATGAAGTTAAAAATTTCTTTATGGAAACTCTCTAACCATTCCTTCATTGAATGACCAAGTATCATACATAATGCAATAGCGCGATTGCTGAGTGGGATTAATCAAATTAAAGCTTAAGAATATTGACTGTCAATTTGTTTTAACAGTTTTATTATAGTCACGGTCTTCAATTTGGTAACTCTACTTTAAAATGAAAACAAACTGATGTTTGCTATATATTTAAATTAAGCTTGCTGTTTTGGCCTTGACACATCCAAAATAAGAACATTATTCAGCTCTAGCACTACTTGTCCGTGTATCAGTGAGAACTGTTGGAGCCTGGTGTCCTCTGTAGACACTGAACACAATTACTTGATGAGTGGAAAGGTGATTGTTTTTCATCGACTTGAAAGGGCATATGCAATAATTAAAATTTTGTTTGAAAAACTGACTTCACCCTTTTGAACCTGGCTTGAGAAAATGATGACTGAAGCAGTCTTCAGTGGAATTGCATTTGGCCACCCTCAGCTAGATCTTAGTAAAAGCTCCTCTGCTCCCTCACTTGACAAGTGAACTAAAGATACTTTTCTATTACACATAGATCTTTGTATTCATGTTTGCAGAAGATGGTGAATGCAAAGCAGAAGTAAAAATTTACTCAATTCTCCTGCTTTTATAGATACAGAAAAGAGAAATGAGGCTGCTTCATACTGCCTTACCACCACCATTACCATTTGTATATTAGTGAATCAAATGCAGCATTTTGTTTGTAGGTTTTAAAACCTGACAGCAATAATGTACAAATTAAAATTATTTAATTGAGGAGGTTCTTGCTAGGCAATTTCTAAATAGTCTATGCAAAGGTCTCTCTATCCATGGGGACTTTAATGGTAAATAAAAGTAACTGTCTGTCCATTGTGGTCATCATCACTGATAGTTTAGACCAAACACCACAGGGAGCATTTTATATTGTGGAAAAAATCAGAATGCATGATCATGCGATTACAAAGGCAGAAAGGTCTCTACATCTTCAGGTAACTACAAAAAATGGAATATTTTTAAACCTGACATATGCAGCAAGAGTCCCTGAATGCCTAATTACTTGATAATATTGAGAGCCTTTAAGACTGTAAAGATGCTATTGAGTGCCTGCCCCATAATAGCAGGGAGTGGCTCCTGACTGTCAGATTAATGTGAATCAGGAAAACTATGGCTGTCTTCTCTGCACTAGAAGCATCTGTCCTGCCACAGCCCCTCATTCTCTGAAAATGTACACTTGTGCAAAGTTCTTCTCCACCCCTTTCTTGGTCAGGAGCACCACTCTGCTGTTGAGCGGATCACTGTCTGCAGTGGTGCCTTTAAAAGCACCAGAGACACTGACAGATGAAAGCCTCAGCAGCTTGGCAATCCTGCTCATTTAAATGACCTCATTTAAATCTAGCTGCAGCTTCCAAACCAGTGCCTTTTCAAGGCACATTGACATAGCAGCCAAGTTCACTGGGGCTAGGGCTGCCTTGGTAGTGGTGGCTGGCTCTCTGGCTACAAATGGGATTGTGTTTGGGAGTCTCATCACTGGTTTTGTCAGGAATCTTTCTCTGAAGCAAGAGCTTTTCTACACCATTCTGGGCTTTGCCATCTCGGAGGCCATGGGGCTCTTTTGACTGATGGTGGCCTTTCTCATCCTCTTCACCATATGAAGGAGCCATCTCTGCCTCCCATAGGTCTTTCTCCCATGCCTTGTCTGCCCTGTATGTTCCTTTTTCTATACCTCCCAGGCAGTCTGGGGGGAGTGGTTGGCTCAGTTTGGCAGAGGGAAGACAAATTAATACTGTATTAATAAGAAAAAGAAAAGAAGGAAAAAATATTTTGATTTTCTGATGCATTGAAGTTATTGACTCTAGAAGCTAAAATCAGAGAGGAGAAAAAAACGGATTAGGAAGTTATATTATTTCATATCAAAGTCATCTCAGTACTTTTTTCACTACTAGAAAGATGTCAGGAATATCCATGCAATATAATCGTTTTAAAAATGAAGTTTAGGAACTATGCACTCATCACTAAGTGAATAGAAAGGCAGCAAAAAGTTATAGACACCATTTTTTAGTGTGGCTGCCCACTGACAAATGGGTGTACTAATAATGTAAAGCCTAAGAGAAATGAATACAGAGATTATGACTGATAATTTGGATTCTGTCTTGCTTTTACTTTTTTCTATACTGAATCTTTCTCTGTCCTCCTTCATCTCAACTACCTGATAAGCTTAATATCCTTTATGTTTAAATTGAAGTATCTGTTCATTATTGAGGTGCCTGAGTAGCTCAGTCAGTTAAGTGTCCAACTCTTGATTTTGGCTCAGGCTACAATCTCATGTATGTGAGATCGAGCCCCATGTCGGGCTCTGTGCTGACAGTGTGGAGTCTGCTTCGGTTTTTCTCTAGCTCTCCCTCTCTCTCCTTCCACTCCTACCGTGCTTAAAGTCTTTCTCTCTCTCAAAATAAATAAATAAACTTAAAAAAATAAAATAAATATTTTCAATTCCTGTTTGCAGGTCCCCAATTCTTACCAAGTAATACTGCACATGAGTCACTGGGTGAGGCTCGGAATTCTACTTCTGTTGTAGGACTATATTTTAATTTTATTTAGTGTCATCACAGAAACTAACTCACTCTCTGGCCAGACCTTGATCTGAGAATCTAACAATGAAACCTCATATTATTTTTCAGTAAACTCTCCACTACAATCAGAAGTAGTCAACAAACCCTTTATTCCTATAGGCCTCACCCACCGTGACAGTTAAGTGCAGCCTTACCTTCACTAAGCACTTCATATCAGGCCACAGAAGATAGCTTCAGTAAGCATTTGTCTTTGCATGCTGTGGATTATCTGTGTCTCATTTTCCCAAATGTGATGAGGGCAACATTTGCAATCAGGTTGCATAACTATTTTGAAATTTATAGGATTAATACTTTGTGTCCTGGGGCCACTCCTTGTAATGTATATACTAGTTGATGACTTGTTATTATAACTATTCTTGATATTTCGCATAGAAAGGAATTAGTTAAAATGATGTTGTCTGCAAAGATGGGCTAAAGAAGCAAAATAATATTAGCAATTACTCCTTTTTCTTAGAGAACTGCTTGTCCAAAGGAAACCAGAATAATCATCTCTATATCATCATCTAAGATGGTGTGATCTGAACATTTTCTGTCTTTTAAAAATGATTTTCTTCATAGAAATTATATGTATATGAAGATGTTTTGCAAACTACAAAGCAGAACAGAAATGCTTTGTTGCACTGTTATAGCACAGTACTAGGAATTTCTGAAATTCCTTGGAAATTAACTCCTGTTTGGATATAGGGTGGATATAATCATTGTAGAGGAAAGATATTTCTTCTCAATATTGTCTTTCACTAGAAAGTGAAGATTGAGCAAAACCACTATGCAGAAGTAATTGTCTTTAAAGTTAAATAATAGAAAAAAAACTAAACTAAATATCATATATTTTCCTGTCATGAAGACAATTTAGTCTCTAAATGTCATTGCTGACAATAAAAGCATTTTTAAGGTCAGCAGACAGCTCTGCTTTCATAAAAAACACCAGTAAATTTTGGGGAAAAAAAAGAATCTGCAGAATTCCCAAAACTAAAAGTATTGGTATCCAAACTTCTATGAAATGTTTAATGTCAAGAAGCACTACAAATAGATAAATATAGATTTCCCAATAATATCAAAGTACCGCTATCCAAAATTTTCATTTACTATGACATGTTCTAGCAGGTATGGCCACTATGCTTTGAAGAGTAATATCTATACAATAATTATCTCACCTCTGTTTAGTACATGTTTGCCTTATTTTGTTATTACATATAGATATGTCTGTCCATATTTTTCTCTAATCTATTGTTATCTTAGTTTTTCCTATTATCTTCTTTTTATATTTCCATTAGGTTATTTTTAAAAACATTTTCTTTATGATATTTTTAATTCATTGTATTTCTATATAGTTAAGGTATTTGACAAAAATATATGGAATGATCAAAGTCAGTAAGAAACCTTTAGATGTGATGAGTGACACAAAGATATGTGTATTCTCTCCCTTTCCGTCCCTAATGACATGCAATCTACAGGAGGAAGGAGACGAATAAAACAAGAGTTCTAATACAGATTAGAGTAGATAATTGTCTTAAGGCTAAAAAGGAAAGATTTTTAAAAATGTTTTTGTCCATATCTTCCTAAACAACAGGGGAATTCTTACCAAAATGCCCTTAGTAGCTACTTTGTCTCAATATTGCAAAGAATACTCCAAGTTCATTGATTGTATTCATTAAGAAATCTCTCACTATATGAAATTGAAGTCTACCTCTTTGTTTTATCTCCTGATTAATAGATACATAGATTTGATATTGGGCAAGATTTTTAAAGAGGAAATAGCAATACTCAACCACAAAGGCTGAAAAACACATGGATAACAGTGAAACAAAAAAACAGTGTTTCTTTGATAGCAGTGAAAAATTCAATTAAAATAGTGGAAGTAAATGTGGCATAGAGGCAAAGAAATAGCAAACATGATATGTACCTGGAACTTCAGAACTTTAAGAACTTTTAGTAAACAATATATCTAATGAGTATGGAAGGAACAACAACAAAAAATGTTAGTTAACTGGTAATAGAAGTCATCTAACTTCATAGTTTGCAAGTTGTCCAGAGATTAGTCACTTATTAGCTGTGCTTCATTGAAAAAAAATCACTTACTCTCTGTGCTCAATTTTCTTATTTGTAATATAAGATGGGTTTTTTAAATTTATTTTTATTTTTTAAAAGATTTTTAATACCTATCTAAACAAGAGCTTTTAAGAATTAAATAACATTATAATTGAAAGTACTACATAAACTATCTTTATTGTGCAATTTTAAATTGTTAATTTATATGCATGATTCATAAGCTATTACACTGGACAGTGACTTAAAAAACTTGCATTGTGCATTTTACTATGGATACAATCAAAAATACTTGTTGCTTTGACTTCAGTGAAGATTTTTTGAAATTAGGGACAAACTGCAGTGTGCAATAGATTAATTGGGAATACAAAATGCAAGTAGTATAAAGCAATCTACCATTTATGGTTAGTATCGATTAAGACTTATGAGTGTGTGTGTTTAGCTTTTAGTTTCACAATACAAAGTTTTAAAATGATTTAAGAATTGTAAAGGAATTTGTAAATGTTGGAAAATATAAGTTCTTTGATTTAAAAAAAAAATTTTTAAAGAAGCAAAAAAAAAAAAAAAATTCCAAGGCAGCATTTAGTAGGTCTTATATTTAATTTTCTTTTCTCTTTTTTGGTACAAATAAGAGAAATCTTGGAAGTAAATAATATTAGTTTATATATACAAATCACCTTGATATTAGTCTTTGTCTCTAATACTAAAGACAAAATAGAAGAAATTGGTTAAAATGCACACAGAAATATTTAATTAGGTAAAATAAAATAAAAGGTGTTACTCTGAAAGTATGATCCCCAGGTTAGGACTGCAGTGCACAAAGCAAAATCTGAAAGGGGACATTTTGGTTCCTAGTTTTGTCTCTGATCAACAGAATTTTAAGCTAAGGAAGATATACTCAGATAAACATATGAGTGGGGAACAGGAATTGAAAAGAAATGAAGATTGTGATGTGACTGATGGTTTTTTTTATGAAAATAATGGGAAAAAGGTAAAACCTTTTATATTCCAGATGTCAATGTTTCTTTGTATGGGAATTTTAACAAAAGAAATATTACAAAAACTTCATAGAAAATAAGAAACAGTTAACGTTTATTGAAGTCATCTGACATACTACTCACTTCACACATCTATAATTACATGAGTACCATATATATATATGTACACATATATACACACATATGCAGACACACACATTTGGTGGCTTAGAGTTCAGTAACTTAAAGTTCACAGCTATGTGAGAGTTGATACCAAAACTCACGGGCCCATCCACCAGGTAAATCTTGCGAATGATTCTGGCATATGGAATTCATCACAGAACTTTGATAAAAGAAAATGAATTTTCTCCTCCAAATAACTCATCCATTATTTGGAGTACAGGTGTAATTGTAAAAAATGATAGAGGCATAGATAGATATTTATATAAAAATTTAGACAATAGAGAAATCCACAGACATAAAGCACTCTAAAAGTTATTCTAAAGGAAAGAAGAAAAAGACTAGGTAAGAGTTGTAGAGCATTATCATGTGGCCACAATACAGTGTGCTTAAGTAGGTAGAGTGTGTGCTTTTCTAATACAGTTAAAAACACATATGTAAATTGTTTTTGAAAAAGGGGAGCTTTCAAATATCTGCATATTCTGTAGCAGTTTCAACAAGGTAAAAGCAAGATATGCAGTATTGCTAAATTAAATAAATAATACTTTGAAAAGCAAAAATATAAGGAGACAATCATACACTGGACTTAATTGTGACCAAAAATGTAGAACAGACTAGTGATAGAAAAATGAATAAATAAGTATATACACTAATACCCATCACAGAAATTAAAATAGTAAAATTAAGAAATCTTCAACAAACAAAATATCCCCTTACTTAATTGGGAAAAAGAGCTTTCTAAAGATTCAGATAAAATATGTCTGACTTTACCTAAGAAGTCTTTTTATTAAAAAAAAATTGACAATAAGTTAAAAATGTCCACAGATATAAAATGTGACATGGATGTCATCCTTCAAGTAACATATCCATGTTACTATAATGACAATACCTCTTAAGACCAAATCTTCAAAAGTGTATGTAGATCATATTATCAACGATAAACAAACAAAACAAATCCAACGTATAAGTTCATCTAGAAAGAATCTTCTGAGGCTTTAATACATTGTTACATAAAGAAATAATAAGGATTTGTAACTTCTGGGTGGATGATAAGGATAGCAAGAAGTCTTCTGAAATCTTTACGTTGAAAACAGACTTTCAGACTGTTACATGTGCAAAGCCAAACTTATACCATTTGGAGAATAAAGTTAGTAAACATTCGTGATACTGATCCAATTTTTAATTAATTGGGGGGGTGTTTAATAGCATTATATGAGAAATAGAATGATTTTTGAATTTTCATATGCTGATGGATTGGGTTTGGGGTAGACTCCAAACAAATTTTTTGAAACAGATGAGAAAAAAATTTAAAAAGTGCAATTCTCTTTTTATCACCATAGTGCAGCAGAAAATTCAGCACTTAATAAGTTGCTATTAAAACATTAAACACTCAAGCTAGACAATTCATTAGCAAGGTGACTAACCTCTGGTAACAACCATCAAATATGTAACTCAAGACCAGTCTTCCTCTTGCTCTTGTAACAAAGGTGACCATAAAAACAGTTCCACATGGCAGATCTTGTCCATAGTTATTCAGAGACATTAGTTTCTGCCATTTTAAAAATGTGATATTCAAGTCTTCCATAGTGTTCTCCATCCCATAAAACTTATTTTATGGGTCAGAGGAAAACTCACATTAATGAGTGGGAGCTAAAGGCAGATCTTTGGATATTATGAGAAGATAATGGGGCCTGGAACGTCAACCTTGACAAAGAAACAGGATGAAACAAACCCCACATATACTGACTAGAGGTGGATGCATTCTGAGTGAAGTCTGGGACTAGTACCATGTTTACTCACAAGTGAAAGGAAGGAGAAGAAGATCCAACTGTCTCTTCAGGTTTGGGTCCATAATTCACTATTTGCCTTAGAAAAGGGAGAAAACAGAGTGAATTTCATAAGAAGCCTAGTGAGTTTGTACTGTTGAAAATTATTATGCAGTCTCCTTGAAAGTATCTACAAAAGCAATATTGCCTCTGAGGTGTGGTGTCTAGGAAGGAGCTGGGGTGTGAGACAACTGTAAAAATATTTGAGAAGAAAGATGAACATAGAGAATGAAAAACTTATATGAAATGTGGACCTGCAGAACAAACTTATACAGAAAGAAACCCAAAGCCATGGAGAAAAACCCACAACAAATAGATGAATTTCATAATGTTGAGTTGAAAATGCCAAATGCTCTGAAGATACTAAAATAAGTTTATTTTTAAAGTTCAGAGTGACTAGGAAGAAATTATTGTCCATAAAACAAGATCAGAAAATAAGAAAAAGAAGAAAATTGTTGGAATGGAAAACAACAGGTGCTTGGAATGAAAATAAGAGGAATGGATAAATAGTTGTTTGAGAACAGGGAAAGAGAGAATTAATGAATCAAAAGTTAGAACTGACATAGTCATCCAAGGCATTATGAAATGAAAAACATAAAAGATAGATGGAGTAATTGTGAATTATATATAATGCAATTTCCAGTAAAAGAGAATAGGACAGTCGGGAGAGCATCCGAATTCAAATAAACAATGCCTCAAAATTTGCTGCAATTAACAACAACGAAAAATACATTAGAATGAAAATATATTCCACTGCTGTGTGAGACAAACAAACATAAGGATAAAAAGCATACTTAGGAAAAATAAGTTAGAAAATACAATCTCAAGGAAAATCAGAAAATACTAAAAACTACCTTAATTATAAATCTGTTATCTGAAGTAGGACATTCTATCAGAGGAATAGATAGAATCATTAGGATAATGAAAGAAAATAAATCACAGTATTTGCCTCATATCTAGCTAAATTAATATTATTGAGAAAGGAAATAAAGCATTTTCACCAATAGAGTTTAAAACTCCAAAATTTGCTGAAAATTTACTAAATGATGTATTTGGGCAAGAAAAAATGCAAACATACTAAAAAGTGAGACACAAAAAATAATAGTGGGCAAAACATAAATAATACATGTAAATAAATTAATTATTGAAAGCTTATAAAATAAACTATTTTTGCTTGTTCTGAAACAAAGTAGGAATACAATTTTGTAAGATAAAACAGAGAGGTGGGGAATGTTCGAGAAATTTTATAACATGCTAGCTTTTTAAACAGGAATGAATTAGAAAAATGTAAAAAAATAAAGTGTGTTTAAAGTGTAAGAAAAGTTAGTAAAAATAAATAATTGTGGTGCATAGTTTCCCAGCTTTGTAAAAATGAAAGGAGAAGATGATTAATTTTTAATCCAATAGGACACAGAAAAAAAAAGAATAAAAAGTCCATGGTAGTGTTTTGCTTTTTTCAGACAAAAACTGCTGTATGTATATTTTATCAAATACTTCAGAATGTCACAACAGCATTATGGAAAAGTTATTGGAGAAATATCCAATAGTAAAACAATAGAAAACATATTTGTAAACTGAAATGAATGTACAAAACTAATAACCTATCAGACTAAAACAGTACTTTAGCTTAGTTTCAAAGATTATTTAAACAATAGTCTATTTGAAATTAACTGTGGTGCATGTGGGGAAAAATCCTGTGAGTTATAATTGACCACAAGCTCAATATTCATTTATACAATTAAAAAAAAATAAGAACAAAGTGAGCAACACACAATGTAAATTAAGTAACAGAAGATCCATAACATTTATCCAGGTTTTAAAATGCTTCAGGAACTAGATCAAGCACTTCACGTATCATACATTAGCTCATTTGATTCTCACATCACCCTATGAGACATGTGCTACTAATAATTATCATTTCTATTGTACAAAGAAAAAAACACAAATTACAGATTGTTTAACCTAACCAAAGCACACAAATATGACATGAAGAAACTGAGAATCACACCTAGGTAGATTGGTTCCAAAGTCTGCAGCCTTATCCACAATACTCCACGGTCTTTCATATTGCTCTCTCTCACTAATAGATATCAAACACCAGTATCTTCACTTTTAACCACTATACTATCCTCCATTGTATAACGTGATTCTGCTTTGTTAAAAACACAGAGTTCTGATTAAAGGAATTGTGGTGGATTAAAATGTATTCCTTCCTTCCTCCCTCCCTCCCTCCCTCCCTCTCTCTCTCTCTCTCTCTCTCTCTCTCTCTCTCTTTCTTTCTTTCTTTCTTTCTTTCTTCCCTCTCACAAGATGTGAAATCGGCCATCTTTCCTTTTGAATCTTGGATGATCCAGCAGCTTTCTTTTACTAACAGAATGTTCCTTTTAGGACCCTGAAACTGTCCCTTTGCAAGTAAATACAGTTTAGCTTCCTTGAAGATAAGAAATCATGTAAAGAGAGACATCACACAGAGAAAGAATATCAAGCCACCCAGCAAAAGCTCCAGATGTGTAAGTGAGATCATCTGGGACCATCCAGTCCCAGATAATTGTCACTGCATGAGTCAACATAGGCAAGACGAGCAAAACAACTGCCTAGTTGAGCCTAGCTTTTCTATCTCCTGATAGAAAAGTGAGCAAACAAGTGGTGGTCGTTTAGAGCTACTGAGCTTTGGAGTGGGCTTACAATACAGGAATTTTTTCCTAAAAATTTTATGAAGCCTTCTGTGATTTTGCTAATCAGAAACATCTTATGTATTGATTCAATCTATTTCTGAACTCCATAACTACAAAATATCTTTGGCAAGATATGTCTAAAGGATGATAATCATAATGATGATGTATGCAGACACATATACAGATAAAAAAATAATGACTGCTTTAAACTATTATCCTAGACTCAGAAAATCCCGAAAATATGATCCAGGACTACTGCCTCCAGAAATAAATGTGGAGTGATATGTTATCTGTGTTTTACCAAACTGGGCAGTCGTATGTAGCTATCAATGTTTTAAGTATTTTTAAATGTGTATTTATTTATTTTGAGAGAGAGAGAGAGAGTGTGCGCAGAAGCAAAAGAGGGAAAGAGAGAGGGAATCCTAAGCAGGCCTCGCACTGTCAGGGCAGAGCCCATTACAGGACTCGGACTCATAAACAATGAGATCATGATCTGAGCCAAAATCTAGAGTCAGATGCTTAGGCAAGGCTTAGGGTGGCTCAGAACATTAAGCAGCCAACTTCATCTCAGATCATGATCTCATCACTTGTGAGTTTGAGCCCCATATTGGGCTCTGTGCGGACAGCTCATAGCCTGGAGTCTGCTTCTGATTCTCTGTCTCCCTCGCTCTCTGCCTCTTTCCTGCTCACACTCTTTCTCTCTCTCAAAAATAAATAAACATTAAGTTGTTTTAAGTAAAAAGAGTCAGCTAGGCACCCCTAGCTGTCGGAATTATTTATTGTGATCTGCTGACTGGTGAACTGCAGCTGCGATGGGAGGCATGTGCCTTTGCACATATTCCTTGATGGGCTATGTGACATGCAGAGTGTAATAAATAAGAAAGAAATGGCAGGGATAGATTTAATTAGTTGAAATGGACAGAAGTGTCTTCAACTTCGTCTTTTATAGAAAAGGGCACCTATACAGTGAGGAGACCTGCAAGTTGTGCTTGAGATGGAGCCTCACCTCCCAAAGCAACTGCAGGTCAGAGTACTGTGTGCCTATTACACATCATTCAAATGGAAGTAAAAATTTCTCATGAATTTTCATGGATTCGAAACTTAGTATCACCTGAAATGGAATCAATGGCTGTGTCATAGGCACATTAGAGGAAGATATGGAATTGACACAAAGACCCCTCTTCAATATAGCAAAAGATTTGTGAGGTAAGAGACAACATGAGAAGAAAGGAATGATAAGACTTTGATCACTGGGTGGTGACCTGTCCATCTGTGATGTGAGATGGTGAAAAATTTGCCATGGAGATTATATGATGTAAACTTGACTACAATTGAATAGGAAAAAAGACCCAAACGGTGAAAATGACCCCTCCATAGATATAGTGACTGCATTGTCAAAAACAAAACCATTAACTAGAAAATAACAGCAAACATTTTGAGATCAGTATTTAGGGAAAAATAATGATTTATATTGATGTTCCAGTAATCTTTTGAAGATTGGAAGATAATTAAATTTAACCTAATAATTTGATGCAATTTGACATTACAGAATGAAGAGATCTACATGTAGTGAGTACCTCCAAAATTAGTTGTGGTTTTGTCATTCATCCCATTAGTGACCAATATGTGGAAGCTGCATCCTCTTCAAAATGGCAAAAGGCAATCAAGTGAGTACTCACAAAAAACAAGAATTGTCCTTGTCTCCTCTTCCATGTTTAAATGGAACATGTCTATTGAACTATAAAATGTTGATAGTGGCAACTCTATGGGATTGGTTATATGGTAATCAAAATAGAGTTATCCCTAATGTCATGCTCCTTCCCCCAAATATGTTGGGTGTAATAATTCAGAGAAACTATAATCTTTCTATTTAGGGGACAGAAGAGCATTATAATATAGTAAAGGAATAACTTCCTCAATTATTTTCCATAGAGTTTGAGAATGTGAAGAAGGTTAGAGCAATCTTTAAAAGGGCGAAAAAGAGAAAGGGGAACTAAGCCCAAGTATAATGGTTGAGAAAAAAGGAAGATTAAGTCAAGTAGAGTTGTGCTGCCATGTTTCTTAAAAGAAGAGAATTAAAATTAAAACAGAAACCATATGTTTGCACTCATAGGTCTAGCAGGAAAACAAGAGAGACCTAATGGAGAACCAGGGGGAACGGAGGAGGGAGAGAGAGTTGGAGAGAGAGAGGGATGCAAAACTTGAGAGACTATTGAATGCTGAGAATGAACTGAAGGTTGAGGGGGAAGGGGGAGGGGGGAAAAGAGGTGGTGGTGATGGTGGAGGGCACTTAAGGGGAAGAGCACTGGGTGTTGTATGGAAAACAATTTGACAATAAAATATTATGGAGGGAAAAAAAGAAAAAAAAAAGAAAACTACTTGGCAATGAGAAAGCATGAAATCATGCCATGTGGATGGAACTGGAAGGTATTATGCCAAGCGAAATAAATTAGTCAGAGAAAGGCAGATATCACGTGTTTTCACTCATACATGGATCTTGAGAAATTTAACAGAAGACCATGGGGGAAGGGAAGGGGAAAAATAGTTACAAACAAAGAGAGAGAGGGAAGTAAACCATAAGAGACTCTTAAATACAGAGAACAAACTGAGAGTGGATGGGGGATGGGGGGAGGGGAAAATGGGCGATGGGCATTGAGGAGGGCACTTGTTGGGATGAGTACTGGGTGTTGTATGGAAGTGATGAATCACAGGAATCTACCCCAAAACCAAGGGCACACTTTACATACTGTATGTTAGCCAATTTGATAATAAATTATATTAAAAAATAAATAGTTACTATCTAAGATCTAGACTCAGAACCCAAGAAGCCCCCCATGTCAGAACCCTCCACTTGGAAGCACTGCACTAAACCATCCCACTAATATTACAGACCCCCATGGCTTAATTCTTGAATAAATAAATACAAGTTCAAATGTTAAAAAATAAATAAATAAATAAATAAAATGGAAAAATAATGGGCAGGTACCCACAAAACATTTACCTTACAAGTCATCTCTCCTGAAAGATCTTGTTATATTCCATCTATCCTTACCTGAATGACTTTAAAATAAGAAAAAAGAAAGAAGAACTAAAAAGGAGGCCTGAAACATGGTGCAAAATTAATCTCATCTGTGAAGTATGACTTACTCCAGGAACTTGTAACTGCTTTCCCCAGCATGATCTGAGGGCTATGTTAAATTTTTAGGTTAAATATCAGGGCATGTGGAGCATTTCCTCTTTGGCTTGTTGGATAAATAATATACCAGCATCCCTACCTATGACAGTGAGGAGACCCTGCAGGAACTTCAGTAGGATTGAGTGGTTATGAAAATGCTTTCTTGGAAAGTATTCAATGAATGAAGTTACTCATGAATGAAATAAAACTGAAAATCAAAATCCTGGAAGCAGGGGCACCTGAGTGGCTCAGTCGGTTGAGTGTTCAACATCAGCTCAGGTCATGATCTCACAGTTTGTAGGTTTGAGTCCCATGTCAGGTCCTGTGCTGCATCTACCTCTCTGCCCCTCCCCCACTCATGCACTATCTCTCTTTGTCTCTCAAAAATAAATAAATTTTAAAAAATTGTTTAATCCTGGAAGCTAAAAAGTGTTTACCTAAATTCATATTTGCAATAAATGTGATGTAAGTGGCAAACATTGCTGTTATCTCCTTTAGGAGATTTCAGGCAAGCCTATCCTCATTCAGAATAGATTGGACATGCAAAATGAACCTTCTTAGACTTATTTGTCAGTAAGTATTAGGCAATATAGAATTCCCAAGGACAGGGGCTCCTGGGTGACTCACTCAGCTGAGCATTCAACTTCAGCTCAGGCCATGATCTCACATTCTGTGAGTTTGAGCCCTGCATCAGGCTCTGTGATGATAGCTCAGAGTCTGGAACCTGCTTCAGATTTTGCGTCTTCCTCTCTCTGTGCCCTTCACCTGCTCTGTCTCTCTCTCTCTCTCTCTCTCTCTCTCTCTCTCTCAAAAATAAACATTTAAAAAATTTAAAACAAAAAAATTCCCAAGGGCAACAAAAGGTTTCAACTTTGACTTAAGAAGTGATAGAAGTGAGGGTAATAATATCAATGTATCCTATAGCAATTTGAGTTTGATTAATGAAAAAGGAGGGAGGATTGTGAAGACTGATGGTAGACTAACAAAGAATGAATAATGTGGTGCAGTTGATAACAGTATCTGATATAAACTATACAAAAGATGCAACAAGCTAATGGAGACTGATATACTGTGATTGATTGCGTTGATGCTTTATTTTCATACTTTCAGCAGAAGAAAATAAAACTCACATTTGCCTTTACATGGGTAAAAATTCAACACATTTTAACCACATTGTCAAAGGTACAATTACAATTTACCATATACTATTATATTTCTGTGAAAAGAAATTTGAACATGATATTGGTGAAGAAAAAACTGAATTACTGTGTTGTTGGCATTATAATAGTAACTGAATGAGGAAAAGAAGAAAAAAAAACCTTTATAATAAAAGTTACATTAAGTTTTATAAAAATGGTTAATAGATTTCAGAATTTCAGAAATAGGCTAAGACTATAAAATTTTGGGACACATTTGGTGCCTCAAGAGAGCTTTCTAAAAATGGAAACAAATTACTGTTTCTGAAGAATTTGACTACTAATAAGATAGTCCAGCATTTAGTGAATATATTTAACTCTTAATTACATGCCTTCCTAATTTTGGGGATCTTATTGCCTGGTTAAGCAAAGTGAAAGAAGAGCTAAGTGGATTAGAAAAAAGACAATTCAAATGGACATCTGAACACAGTTTCACATTGTGGGATACAAATGTGCTGTAGGATAGCAATTGTGCTGGGCTACTGGGACAATAAAAAACAAATGAATATATGACATTAGACATTTTACTAACTTGCCATCATGCTTATTGAACTCGTGATGGAAGTCAGTTTATGCCTCCCAACTCCTCCTCATTAAAGCCTACTATGGTAACAGACTGCTACGTTACTGCTCTTTCACCAGGAACTATTCACTTGGTACTGGGTCTAATAGATACAACACCCAACAGCTAAATGTATACAGGATAAGAGTAATAAATTTACTTTCTTGATTATCTTATATGGAATTTGTGGCTGAGAAAAAGGTTAGAATACTTTAGAGAAAGTATGTCAGAAGAAAAAGGGAAACTCTGAGCCTGTGAATAAGACAATTGAGACTCCCATTGGAAGTTCCCAAAGAAAGTTCATTTATCAAGTGAAAATGTGTGTGTGTGTGTGTGTGTGTGTGTGTGTGTGTGTGAGTTTGTGTATGTGTGTGCTGTATAGATGTATTAGTATGTGTTTATCTATATATACATACTGAATACTGTAGCTGATGCCTCAGGAGAATCATCATATAATATGGCTACCATTTGCATGACAATTAATCAACCCTAGGACCTTCTCTCTCCTACATCCCATTGCTGAATGAGCTAACTATATGATTCTTCTTGATAAAACAGTGCAAGCAGCATGATATACCTATGACAACACTTAAAAAAAGGAATTTCAGCAATTCAGCTGGTGGGGGAAAACTATTCCTGGAAGTAGAAAAAAGCTAAATTACTTGCAGTAGTAAATTTAGTTTTTTGTATAAGAACTAGGGTATATGTGTGAATTTTAACAAATTCTTGGGCAGTGGTGATAGCCTTCATGTGTGTTTCATTAAATGAGTCATAGACAACTGGATAATTAAAAACATCAGCTTGCGGAGATCCCTAATTTTTTAAGAACTTCTGGAATCCCAAGAAAAGGTAGTAGATGTGGAATGGTCCCTACAAAATCTAGCAGAAAATTCCAAAGGAACAAGAATGAGATGTTTCAAAAAATATTTGAAGTAGTCAGCTGAGTATAAGAGATGAGTTTCCATAGGGGCTACCAAGCGATGCAGTTCTTCTGAATGAAGATACATATATTTCTTTGTTCTCAGTTGAGGTACCAATAGTTGCCTATGACCCTTAAGAATGATAACAATAAATATCTATTTTCTTTTTTAACTTGCCATGGAATGAATTTCACAGGGACCAAGTCCAGCTGATACCTACCAGGCAGATCATCTTAGACCATTACTTAAAACTTCTAGAGGATTTCTAAGGGTTCTGATAGGTGTTGGTACATTCTCCACTTTTGTTGTTGTTGTTGTTGTTGTTGTTGTTGTAAATGTCTATACTGAAACAATGGTCAAAAATGTTACAGAAAGATAGGAATAATTTGAATCATGTCAATTTGGAGCACCCATACATATTGTCTCAGCTTAAAGGATCTACTTCACAATGGCTATGATATACTGATCTGCTAAAAGCACCATACTATTTGGAGATATTTCTTTCATTCTCACCATCAGAGTGGTGCTTTGAAATGAAATTGAAAAGGACAATTAAAACATTTGCTAAAAAATGGAACATGGAACAAAGAGCTGGTCTGTAGTCAGGTGACTAGGTTTAATGCTTGAATAGGGAGGATATAAAAGGAATATTTTTGGGGTGCAGAAATGGGAATGCATATGGAGTAGACGATGTCATGATCTTTTGTCTTTTCCACTTGACTTTTTTCCTATCGTATTGTAGGATCCCTTGGTACCAAGTCCTTGATTCAGTTTGTTAGCTCCTATCAAGAGAGGCATTTTGGCACATGACATTAACTCTAAGACTCAAATCTTGTAGCATTTATTTCAGAAGAATTGTTGAGGTAAATAGGCCTTATGTTGGCAGCTCTGACCGTTTTTGGTATGTAGAATCTCTGTGACTCACAAATCCAAGAATGAGAATGAATGAAAGAAAAAAAAACATTAGTACAGTTATACCTTTTCTCAACTTTATGGTTGTGGATTGTGCCTGAGCCCCTCAACCATTTCCAAGTAGAAAGTGGGTAAAATTTGGGGATAATGAAAACCAGGTAAATGGTAGCTTAAATAAAGGAACTAGTAAGTGAATGATAACATCAGGAAAATTGCTAATGCTTTGTTTCCTCATGAGGTCTCAAGGCAGGAAAATGACCAAAATTAGTTTTTGGCCCCTGGGGTAGACTACCAGATGTTTTCTCCAGAAAAAAATGTCATTGCACTGAAGATGAATTAGGAATTTTGCCAAAAAAGTTCCTCTTGTGTAATCCAGAGCGGAAAAAATATGATGCATCCCTCATTGATGACTCTATTCGGTCTTTGTCATTTGGAATCTTCCTTTAGTTAAAGGTTTATAAACAGTGTTCACTAACCAAGTTTTTATGCTGAAAGAAGTATTATATTTACATTTCACAGATCTATGATTGTACAATATTTGATCACCTGTGCATTAAATAACTGCAAACCAGACTGACACACTGTTACAGCAGTTGCCAAGATATGAGGAATGTTATATTGCTATAGCTTATTTGGTACGCCAGAACTTTCTCTGCTGTTCTGAATATAGTAAATGTGAATGTAATGAGATCAAGAATAGAAACTGAAAAGAGGTTGATGATCATGAGGGGGCTAATAATACAGGGAAGATGTAGGTCCACACTCACTGATGTTTTCTTCTAGAGCTCCAAACAAACTCCCTTTAGGAAGCTTTTATAGTACAAATCATTTAAGTAGATTTTAGGAGTAGAACATGAGTGATTAATGATTTACTAATAACCTCAATAAGAAGTGGGGTATGTAAATACAGTTTTTCTAGACCATACTCATTCTTAATAGTACCAGTGCAACTGTAGTGGTGAAGTCAACACTGACCACAGTGGTCTTGAAGGGATTCAAGAACTTTTGATTTATAACAAAATGTTTTGAGCCAAGCAAAAATAGCATTTTTGGAAGTATGCCACATGTTGAAAAGTATGTACCGCCCCATGTAGAAATTTTAGAGGGATTACTTTGGCAAGAAACTAGCCAAAGTTGGCAAGACTTGAAAAGATGATGAACAGTAGGTATGTAGAGCACAAATATCTTTAAAATAATTGGGCAGTTTTCCTGAGTGACACTTTGGAAGAAGGCATGATCTCTTGTTTAGAATGGGTGTCTTATATGTTGATGACCATGGAGTCAAATATGTTGTGAGGAAAATTCCTGGGTATCAGGCTAGAGGTACTCACTCACAGAAAAAGTCTCAACAGAACAAGTTGTGAAGAATGTCAGAGAAGCATTGACTAGGTAGGAAAGGCTTCCTGGTAACACAATTGGTAGGAACAGGGGAAAATATAATCTGTGGTATGTCATTTTAGTGGGAAATAGATGAATCATAGTACACAATGATTCTTGAAATATAATATTTGTCAAAGCTGATTGTTTTTAACTGGGTTATGACTGTGAGCACAGACTTGATAAGCTCCAACCAAATTTAATGAACTTTTTAATAGTTATTGTCTTATTGGAAGACTCCATTGATATATTGTGACTATATATTTGGTGTACAAAACATTACTTTAATAGCACATCCACTGGTATTTGGTATAATAAAAGATACATTGGCTGTTTGAAAGAAACTGAGTAAAATAGGATATATTCCAATGAAAAATCACAGAAAGGAATATTATTTAAGAAAATTGATTTTCAATTTTTAATTCATGTAGCTCACCTGGAAATTGACTTGACTGAAAAGACAAAAAATTTGCTTTAAGATTAATCAGATATATGTTTGAATACATCTATCATATTTTTTAAACAGTACAATTAGTAATAAATAATGGTGTAAAAATTAAAATTAAATTAGTTTAAAAATGCGAAAAGTTGTGATCAAGACTAACATGTTCAGTCAATCATACTAAAACTCACTGAATTTTACATGTTGTATTGTCTATAGACAAGAAAACTGCCTTTTTGTTTACAGTATCAAAAAATTATTGTTCAAAAGAGATATAAAATGGTATTAAAAGTATATGTGCCCAGAATACAGGATACACTGATGTTAAAGTGTTAACAGTAGGTCTGAATTCATACTCATACCAAACAACAGCTGATAATATGATCCTGGATTTACTTTCCTGCAACTCTGTTCTGGAATGTGTTGACAATGTGAACACTGATGTACCATGCATATTATACCTGGTTATCACAAATGTTTATTATTAAACTCCATGAGTAAGTTGTGGCTGCCCTTGCGTGATGCATCTTGGTCCACACCTCCAGGAGAACTTCATGGGAAAACAATATAAAAGTTAAGTGAGAAATAGAAAGGGTTTTTTCCTTTAGTGGTGGTATCTGGACCTTCTTCAGCTTCTTTTGGATTCAAATATGCCCTGACCTTGAAAGGCTTGGAGAGCTCTGGCTATTAGGAGACCCATGGATGCAATGCTATTTTGTAGTTTGATATATTTCCTGTTTTCCCGTGAATGAGAAAGTGCAGAAGACCAAACCAGACAGAAGTCAAAGTCTTTTTGTAACCTAATTTTAGAAGTGATATCTCATAAATTTGGCCATATTCTGTTTGTTAGAAGTGAGTCATTACCATCCTACAAACCAAAAAGAAAGTTATATATAATAAGGGCATGAATAGTAAGAGAGACAGTCACTGGGGACCATCTTAGAGGGTGCCTACAACATGTGTAATAGAAAATATTCAAGAATCGAATTAGCGTTTATCTGGAAGTGAGTTCATAGAACTTCTTATTCTTTGCAGTTCTATATGTCTATAATTTTATAAGTTAATGGAAGAGTTAGAAACATTGTAATGTATTCTTAAAAACTCTGAATAGATCTTATATTTTTAGGATACTTCCCCCTCAATAAGAATATAGATCTAGAAGATAAGAATTCAAAATATTTTTTCGAAATTCTGTTTTTGACGTTTAAAATATTTGAAGCTCCAGTATTTTCTATAAATGTATTTTAAGTGAACTTTAAAAAGCTATTTACAGAAACTTATAGATATTATTATGAATTGTCATAACTTGGGGAGAAATCTGTTTGATATACTTAGTTTATAATGCTGCTTTCCAAAGCAAATATTTTTTATTAATTGATTTTATTATGGTAGAATTAGCATAATTTTGTAATTATAAAATGTCTTACATTAATTTTTAGCTACCTGAGAGGAACTATAGGTCGCAGTGCCATTTATAAACCCTGAATTAAAGCCCTGTGATTCTAATCTACTTCTAAAATGAATAGGCCACACCAATTCATACTCATTCAAAATAAGCACTTGTTTTCAAAATCTATCCTCCCTATATCCAATTGAAATACTATTATTGCTTAACCTAGTTAAGGGCACAAAGCAAGTATGTATTGACACTAATTACCTAGTTTATTTTTAAATACCAGATTTCTCTATACTGAAATTTTAGCTTATTTCTACTGTAATCCATAAAATTAAGTTGTTTCAGGAGCAATACAAACAGGAACATTTTTCTTTTAAATAATAAGGAAAATGAATGGAAAAAGGTGTGAGAATTAATACCTGTGATTATTTTGCAATTCTGGAAAGATTCAAAAGATAGATAGATAGATGATAGATTTTTTTTTTAATTCTCTAAATTGACTTTTCAAAGTCCATCAAAACTGGTGGCTAAGTTACAGATATTTGAATAACTGATTCAGGGCAAATATTCTTAATGATCCTATAATGTTAAAGTAAATAACATGCTTTATTTCACCTTTATTACTCTAACCAGGATATGCATAGGTGAAAGTCACACTTATGATTTCTCTACCATTACCTTTGCTATATTAATATATCCTGAGCTATAAAGCAAAAACAAAAAAAAAAAAAACCAAAAACCTCTCTGCATTTCTAAGCCTTTTCAGTACAAAGTATACATCTGTGTGATTGGTTGCTGGGTGAAGAGGTTGCATAGATTACTAGATCAAGCCACATTTTACATCCAAATTAATGTCACAACTATAACAAATTGGGATGCTCAGCTATTGTCAAACAATGTAGGGCCAAGGTTGGCAAATTAGTTAACATTAGCATATAGACCTTTTGGCAGGAAAGGAAAGCTTTTTACTTGAAGCTGGGCATTCTGCAGGATTTGTCAACTCGCATTTGCCACTGGTCTCATTATCTCATTTGTCTTATTTAGGCTAAATTGGCAGTTATGTCTTCATGGCAAATGTTTGTTTTCACAAATGAGCAATGAAGCAGAATCTGGGAAACACAACACTAAAACAGCTTTACTGCAAGTTTTTAAGATATTTCTAGAGCTGCATCATTGATCTATAGCTATAGAAAATCTTCTTTACCCCCTGAATTTGTTTTATATTGTGACTTTGTGGCTATTAAGACTTTTATTCTAAGGACTTCTAAGATATATTGGCTAATTTGATAGAAAACCAAATGCAGATAAAGAAAACAATAAATGCTGCATCATATGCCATTCCAGAGGATTATCTAATTCTGTAATCTTACTTTAAGTCACATTCTTTCTATTTCAAAGTTTCTTTGTTTGTTTGTTTGTTTAGAGTCCCAAGCAGACTCTGCACTATCAGTGCAGAGTCCAATGCGGGGCTTAATCCCAGGAAGTGTGAGATCATAACCGAAACTGAGATCAAGAGTCGGACACTTAACTGATTGAACCAGCCAGATGCTCCAAGTCACATTCTTAAAATTAAGTTTAAGTCTATCAGACCATGCTGTCATTCTTTTACCCCAAATCTTTCTAGGCTTCATAAATTATGGATCCTTAAAGGAATCATTGCTCAAATTTACAAGGAAATTGTTTATGGGTAATAAAAATAATTCCTTGTGAAAACAAAATAATGAAAGCCTTTCACTGAAATGAATAACAGAAAAGTACATTTCCCTGAGAAGTAAACAAAAATAGTCATTCTCTCTTTTTTGAATTTAAAATGTGAATGTTGAAATACTGTAAGGAAATTCACAGTTTGATTTTAATATTCAAGAGGAGACTGTCCTTTGGTCACAGGTATTAATTTATATTGATTCTTCCTTAGGTTATGGACATATAAACATCAAAATTCTATTTGCTTTAGTGTCAGTGATAAGAACAGAAAATCACCAATGGATTGCAGTAAATACTCGATGTTGAAACAATAGTAAATCAAATCCTGGCTTTAGTGGGCATAAGTGAAAATATATTAAAATAGTTTTTTCTAAATTACTGAGAAAATGTATTTCCAAATATACAGGAAATAACCATTTGTAATTATTATTACACTTAAAGGTACAATTGCAATTTTGCCAATTAATATGGAAATGTATCCTTATTTTAAAAACAGAATTCTTTTATAGCTCATTTAAAGACATTTTGGTAAGGTTGTTTTTGTTGTTGTTGCTGTTTTGTTTTGTTTTGGCTTAGTACATTTTGGTTTCAGTGAGGTCTGATCAAAGCATGTGGGTAAATATTAGCTTGTGTGGAGTATTCTGCTTTATAGAATCTCTGACAGAAATCAGCTTTTAAGTTTGAGAAATGAATATTGAACTCCTCATCCTCATCCACATCCTGCAGAGCACTGCACTACCGAGTATTGTCATCATAAATGAATAATCTAAAAGCCACTCCTGGGTGGCTCAGTTGGTTAAATGTCTGACTCTTGATTTTGGCTCAAGTCATGATCTCACCATTGTGAGACTGAGTCCTGCACTGGGCTCTTTGCTGAGCATGGAGACTGCTGAAGATTTTCTCTCTCCATCTGCCTCTCTCCCCTGCTCAGACACACACTCTCTCTCTAAGGAAATAAATAAATAAAAATAAAAGATAAATTATTAATAATTATCAAACATATATTGGCAAAATCTCAATAAGCAGTAGTTACTGCAGTAAAGCTTAGGACATGAAAGTAAATTTCTAAAACCTATTTAGTAATCTCTATTTACTTGAAATAGATCTAAAGTAGTATTAAATTATCATTTTAAAGTGGAATCCACTTTTTAATGAGCTAAATAAATTAATATTTACAAAACCTAAGGCATAGTTATGTTTACCTCAATATGAACCTGTGGCTACAAAATTTCTAAAATGGTAAGACCATAATCACATTTTTAATAGAGTAGCTGTATATATCACAAAGAAATGGAATTACTTAGAGGTCAGAACAAATTGAGAAGACAAATATAAGAAAATAAGTGATTGCTGAAACTGCTATAAATCCAGAATTTGTATACCTCAGTGAAACTGCACCTGTGCAGGGTAGGGACCAATATAAGAATTCACCACACATGGAGTTAGGAATGGAGAAAGACCCTATACTATAAGAAAAAGTTAACTGAAATAATTTTAAAGACAGAAAGAAAAAAATTTATCTCTCTTGTTCCAGGTTCTTGATAGAAGTAAAATAGAAATTGCTTCTCTTGAGATTTTGTGGCAACTGGCTATGAAAGTATGAAAGAAAAGTATGAAAGAAAAAGTAACTTAAAGCAAACTGGATCTGTATTTCCCCCAGGTCTCAGGCAAAGAAAGAAAGAAACAAAAAGACATCCTCTGTAAGGAATCAAACTTAAAACCAAACCTCATAGAAATGCCATAAAAATATTAAAAAATTACAAGTTCCAATTAAAAATAATAAAATATTACAAGAAACAAGGCTCCATAAATTATATGCATCAAGGAAAAGTAATTTACAAGCTAGATACATAAGTATTATGTATTAGAATTATTGTATATTATGTTAGGCTAAATACTGGCATCCATATATGTTGACATCTGAATCCTTGTAACCTGTGGATATGTTGCTTTACATAGTAAACAAACCTTAAGATGTGATTTAGTTGAGGATTTTAAAATTAAGACATTATGCTGGTTATCCTATAATCACAAAGTCTTATAAGGAGTAGAGTTACAGACAGAGAGGAAACAATGTGATAATAGAAGCAGAGACTGAAGTGATAAAACTATGAGCCAAAGAATCACAGAACAGTAGCAGCATTTAGAAGCTAGAATACAAAGAACAGATTCTCCTCTAGAGGCACAGAAAGAACCAGGCCTGCCACCAGTTTGATTTTAACACCTTAGGATTTAAGACTTTTAACCTCCACAACTATTAAGAGAATAAAATTGTATTGTTTTAATTCACTAAGGTAACTATTGTAATAATGATCACAAATTGCTGTTATGGTAGTAATAGAAAATTAATACATAAATAAATACGAACACAAGAACTTAAATTATTAGAATATAAATTGAAGTTTTCCTGAAGACAGGAAACTATGTATGTATCAGGAGGAAATATGTATGTATAAGGAGGAAAGCCCACTAAAAACCAACTAGTAAAAATTTTCAAAAATATAATAACTCAAATTAAAATTTTTGCATGAATTAAACAGCAGAAAAGACACAGCTGAAGAGAGAATTAGTTGGATGGATGAACCATCTGAAGAAAATACAGAACATTCAATATAAAAAGTCAGAAGTATAAAATAATCTAAAATACAAAATAGTTTAAGGCTCCGGGAGAATAACATGGGAGAAGGTAAAACATATCTAAATATAAAATAGTAAGAGAAAGGAAATACTGGAAGTATTTTTATATGTGAAATTTCTAGAATTGATGAAAGACACAATCTCACTTAAGAAATGACTAGTTACAGGGCACCTGGGTGGCTCAGTTGGTTAAGTGTCTGACAAATCTTGTCTCAGGTCATGATCTCACGGTTGGTGAGACTGAGCCCTAAACCAAGCTTTGTGCTGACAGTGTGGATCCTGCTTGGGATTCTCTCTCTTCTTCTCCCCCAACTCTCAAAATAAATAGATAAACTTAAAAAAAAAGAAAAAGAAATTATCAGTTAGAGATCACTAAAAATAAATACAAGACATTAAAAAGCAGCCAGGTGTTATTTACTGCAGGTATATGCCTGAAATCTGTCAAAACATGATATGTCAATATGTCAGGAATATGTAATATATACAGGGAGTCAGTATTCAGTCATATAGAGCCAAAAGTCTTTTGGTTTTTAACTTCAAAAACAGTTATAAAGCTTAAAAAGAGAAGAGTATCAAAGTATAAGTTCAAACAGAACTTTTATAATATATTAATTACTTTATGTACATGCATATACCTTATGTACATATATAATTTTATATATAATACACATATGTGTATATAATATATATTTATTTTATATTATCCATATTATAGATAATGTATTAATATCTATCATAATGTATATTAATTACATTATATTATATAATGTGACATTCAATAGGATGAAACAAAGTTCTTGGGTTCTTTAATTTTTTTCCTTCTTTTAAGTGTAAATGGAATAGAATTTTTTAAAAGGAGAAGTCAGAAATATGGCAAAATACCAAGGACAATGGCACATACCACCTTCCATACCCATAACCCCAACTTTAAACTTCTTCCTTTTCCAAATCTTTTTTCATAGCACCAGAAATTGTTAAGAAGATTTTCTGGGGGCGCCTGGGTGGCTCAGTCAGTTAAGTGTCTGACTCTTGATTTCAGTTCAGGTCCTGATGTCACAGTTTGCGAGGTCAAGCCCCGCATCAGGTTGTGCACTGAGAATGCAGAGCCTACTTGGGATTCTTTGCCTGTCTCTCTCTGCCCCACCTTCCTCTGTCTCTCTCTTTCTCTCTCTCTCTCTCCTGTCTCTCTCTCAAAAATAAACATTTAAAAAAATAAATGGATAAACAATGATTTAAAAAATAATATTTTCTGATAATCCCTATCAAAATAACACCAACATTATTCACAAAGCTAGAAAAACAATTCTACAACTTGTATGGAACCTGAAAAGGCTCTGAATAGCCAAAGCAATCTTGAAAAAGAAAACTAAAGCTGGATGCATCACAAACTGGACTTCAATATGTATTACAAAGGAGTAATTGTCAAAAGATTGTGGTACTGGCACAAAACAGACACCCAGAGTAATGGAACAGAATAGAGAACCCAGAAATGGACCCAGATATGTTTGGCCAGCTAATGTTTGACGAAGTAGGAAAGAATATCCAATGGAATAAAGATAGTCTCTTCAGCAAATGGTGCTAGAAAAACTGGACAGACATGCAGAAAAATGAACGTGGGCTATGTTCTTATACCATACACAAAAATAAACTGAAAATGGATGAAAACCTTAAATGTAAGACAGATAGTCATCAAAATTCTAGAGGAGAAAGCAGGCAAAAACCTCTTTGACCTCTGCCACAGTAACTTCTTACTCAACACATCTCCAGAAGCAAGGGAAACAAAAGCAAAATGAACTACTGGGACCTCATCAAAATAAAAAAGCTTTTGCAAAGTGAAGAAAACAATCAGCAAAACTAAAAGACAACTGATGGAATGGGAGAAGATACTTGCAAATGACATATCAGATAAAGGGTTAGTATCCAAAATCTATAAAGAATATCAAACTCGACACCCAAAACACAAATAATCAAGTAGAAACAGGCAAAAGACATGAATAGATGCTTCTCCAAATCAGACATCCAGATGGCCAACCAGCACATGAAAAAATGCTCAATATCTCTCATCATCAGGGAAATACAAATCAAGACGTAATGAGATACCACCTCACATCTGTCAGAATGGCTAACGTAAACAACTCAGGCAACAACAGATGTTGGCAAGGATGCAGAGAAAGAGGGTCTCTTTTGCACTGCTGGTGGGAATGCAAACTTGTGCAGCACTCTGGAAAACAGTATGGAGGTTCCCCCCAAAATAAAAAATAGAACTACCCTGCAACCCAGCAATTGTACTGCTAGTATTTATCCCAGAGATACAGGTGTGCTGTTTCAAAGGGGCACATGCACCCCAATGTTTATAGCTGCACTACCAACAATAGCCAAGGTATGGAAAAAGCCCAAATGTCCATCGATGGATGAATGGATCAAAAAGATGAGGTATATATATACACGCACACATATATATATACAATGGGGTATCATTCGACAATCAAAACGAATAAAATCTTGCCATTTGCAACTACATGAATGAAACTAAAGGGTATTGTACTAAGCAAAATCAGTCAGTCAGAGAAAGACAAGTATCATATGACTTAACTCATGCCTTTAAGATACAAAACATATGAATACAAGGGAAGGGAAGAAAAATAATGTAAAAACATAAGGGACTCTTAACTATAGAGAACAAACAGAGGGTTGTTGGAGGGGTTGTGGTAGGAGGGATGTGCTAAGTAGGTAAGAGGCATTAAAGAATCTACTCCTGAAATCATTGTTGCACTATATGCTAACTAACTCGTATGTAAATTTAAAAATGAATAAATTATTTTTAAAAAAGAATATTTTCTATGTTTTTCTTCCTATACATTTCTTATCATTTAACTCTGCCTTGCCACAAATACAAAACTCTCATATTTTCTACTCAAATCCAGTAATTTTTCTAAGTCTAACTTGTCATGTTGTCCATGATTATCTGAGAACTCATGAACACATAACCTTTATAGATTAGCCTTGGGGAAAACAAAAACAATACAACAAAGCAAAATATCATGCATAATTCTCTTACATGAGTTCATGAGTCATTTAATTTCACAAGAGGCAGATGTAATGTAGAGGTTGTACCTGTGGGCCATTGGCTTACCAAAACAGTATTAAGACCTGTATGTCCTTAAGAGAAATAAATTCCCTTTATTCAATGAGTGATGAACACAGATTGTATCTTTAGATTCCTCAGGGAAAAAAGTCTTCTTTGTTAATAAATTTGCTTATTTCTTTGAATAAAAAAATCAATATCTCAGATGTAGCAAAATGATGTGATTGGATATAACAACAAGCCCTTGAATTCTGTCCTGAATAAAACATTAAGAAGAGATAAAATATGTTATAATCCAATATAAATTTGCATTTATACATGTAAGTCTATTTTTTTTTGCCACAGTGCAGAACACTAGGAAAAGGGCAAATGCCTTTTTGATCCACGAATAATTTACCTTCATGCAGAGGACTAGATAGAGGATTATACTAGGAAGACCTGTCTAGGTATATAGCAAGTGAAACCTTCCTGTCTTTAATATTTTGCAATCAGAAGACTTGATGTACAACCTTGCCTGAAAAGCAAAGATATATAGCCCTAATTTGAACCACTTCTATGTCAGTATCTCCTGCTTAAAAACACTGTAACCCAGTATTCCATACATACACTGTCTTATACTGTGGCACAGTTCATGGGTGAGATGGCACATCTTATTCTTAAGAAATTTTCCAATTTTCTGAAATTTTAATATTTCAAATTTTAAAGAAATCTCCTTTGAAACAGAGAATTGTGTATTCCAACAAGCCTCTGCAGTTAAAAGTTGCTAATTGGAATTCTCAAAGGAGAATTAAATTTTGCATTAATTTGGCATGGAATCATATCCACCTGTGGAAACTGGCTTTTGCCAATTTTTTCATTTCTTCTGATTCCAGACCAGTTTACCATATTAGCCATTGCTTGATCAATCTATATAAGGTACCAAATAACACTAAATATTTAATTTGAGGAGCATGAATCTAACTGAAATTATTAATTGTTCTAATTGCTTGGATTTCTCCTTCTTCTGCAAACAACATCCTCTTCTTTTCTCTGCCTCTCTATACCTCACCTAAAGTCCCAGGATAAGCAGGCATTATTTCATTCCACTGCTGAATAAATGGGCCAGTAATCAGAAGTATAAATATCTCTTTGAGGTGATTAGGTCATAGCATAGGCAGGCAAATGAGGAAGCCATATGAGAGATTTCCCATTATTTTTCATCTGACGCTCATTGGAAGGAGCTCTTTCCATATGGTGTCTGTGATGGTTGCTGGTACCCATGTCTCCAGTTGCAAGGAAAAGCCTAATCAGCTTTAGGAAGAGCAAAGCCAAAAAGAAAGGCAAAGGAGGAGTGTTAAGTTGTAAACCCTAGATTCAAGTTACTGGGATTCCTAAGGCTCCCAAGTTGTAGGCATTCCCAAAGATGGACTTACAAACTCTTCCTTTGATTATTTGAGCTAACTCAGTATTTCTTAACAGTTTTTTAAGCCAGCTTAATTTAGGCTTACTTTACTGGAAAACAAGTTAGACTTCTGTCTAATAAACATGGGCAGGTGTCACAATTGATTTCCTCTGCATTTTATTTTACACCATATAAACATTTAAATGTCATAATTAGCCCTACCTTTAAAAAATTTTTTTAAATGTTTATATTTGAGGCAGAGAGAGACAGAGTGCGAGCAAGGGAGGGGCAGAGAGAGAGGGAGACACAGAATCTGAAGCAGACTCCAGGCTCTGAGCTGTTAGCACACAGCCCAATGCAGGGCTGGAACTCACTAACCATGAGATCATGACCTGAGCTGAAGTCAAACACAACCTACTGAGCCACCCAGGCGCCCCTAGCCCTACCTTTTTAAGTAAAGATGTTTAACTCACATATACGTAGAATTAGACAGTAAAAAAAATATTTTCCAGAGAAATAAAAGTATTTACTTTTGACTGAGCTTTATTCTAAGGGCAAGGTGGTAAGTGAAATATATTTTACTTTATTTTAATCTTTAGAGCAACCCAATGATGGTATTATTATTACCACTAAGAAAACATGAGATCAGAGAAGCTAAGGGAGTTGCACATATTCGATCTTTGATTGTCGACACTGCACCAGAGCTGTGTACTTAAGCCACTATAGTCACTCGCTTTCTCCTCTATGAAAAAGAAAACCTTTCATGAACCAGTGCATCAGCTTTCTCAACACCTTCAACAAAGTGCATTGAAAATTATGGCAGCTGACATAAGACCATTGGTGTTACTCAATGAAGTAGACTTTTCTATCAAGCTTGGATATAAAAATCATAAGGTAAACTGTAATATGTGTATAGCATTTATTTATTTAGACAATGAGTAATTATTATGTCAGTGTTGTCACAGTAATAGGAAAGCTCATTTCTCTTTATTCCCTTTCTTTCTCTTCTCTCTCTCTCTCTCTCTCTCTCTCTCTCTCTATATATATATATATATATATATATATTTCCATTTCTCCCTCCATCTATTTCATCTGGCTTCCTCCATTGTTATAATCTAATACATGCAAAATATGTATACCTAACAACTTCCTGGTTTACATCTTATAGCATCAGCTGAGAAAAAAGAGAAAAGGGTTTACTTTAAGGAGGAATACTAAACTGAAAGCAATTTTAATGTATTGAGGCAAGTTTAAATTATGCATGACTAAAGGAAGGTAAAATACATGACCTAAATGTAATCATATATATCATATATGACATATATGTCACATGAATCATTGTGGTGTATTCTAAGCTGTGCTGTCCTGTAAAATTTACTGCGATGATGGAAATGCTCTATTTCTTCTCTGTCCAATTAGGTAGCTACTGGCCATGTGTGGCTTTGCAATATGGGAAGTGAGACGTGGGCCTGAATTTTTAATTTTGTAACAACATGTGGCTAATGCTTACTGTGTTGAACTGTGCAGATAAAGAGGAAATAAATTTGGAGCTAACTGATTCATAAATATCAAGAGAAATATTGGTTTTTGTAATAAAATTTTAAATAACTATCTGTCCAATTGAATGAGTATGCTAGTTTAAAAGGCATTTCTGAGCTGGACAAACTGAAAATGTTAAATAGAAAACCACTTAGAAAATAAGTGTATGCCATAGATTATAAAATAACTGTGCTAATTTTTAAGACTACAGATATTCAGATTCTTTAACCATGCAATAATTTTGCATATCTCTCTTTTTATTTAGAGGAGGCCTGAATTGTTAAGTAACTAAGTACAAAAAGCAAATAAGTAAGTAAGTAAGCACTGAAAATTATTTAATATCCACTGGATATTTTTAAAATATTTTGAAATAAATGGGTCACTTCTCAGGATGAAGGTATTAACTCTTCCTGTTTAGCATTATCCTATTTTATGCTTAATGAAAGTTATTTTGTAATGATATGCTTCTGCTCTAAATTTAGTATTACTTTCCTAAGAAAAGGAAAAATGTACTCAGCGAGAACATACAATCATATGAAAAGAAGTCTCGAAAAAGGGTCATCTGAAATGCTCAACACTGAACAGGACAAATACCAATTAAAAAGAATATTCAAATTCTTAACTGTTCACAACTTTCATTTTCTGATTTAAAAGTCTTTGCCCTGAAATCACTATTTGAATCACAAAAAAATGTTCCCTAACTGCGTTACAGATTCGAAAAACACTCCTTTAATGTTGGCTGAAGCTAAAGACAGGAATCACTAATTGAGCCATGTTTTGTATTTATGTGTCAACTATGTTTGGAAATTGAACTAGGACTATCAAGTAATTTCACTTAGGCCATTGAAAAAGCCATTGTATATTAAAATGTTTAGTCACCAGTGGTTTGGTTTGAATTTAATGCATCTGTGAGCTAGAAGTTAACATCTTTGTATCCTATTAGTAATCTCCTGAAACACCAGATTTATTTATTTCCCCATTTTAGTTTCAAAGGGGTCATTTGTTCCTGATTAAAGACAAACATTGATCCTTAAATTAAAAAAAAAAAGGGTTTCTAATGTCTGGTACTTGGTTTCCTACTGTGACGTTTAAATGTGAAAAGATGGTTGAGTCAAGCAGAAAACCTCTTTACAGAACTAATTCTGCTCTAAGTATCAATCTCAACATGTTGGCCTTTTTTGAGAAAGTGCTCCCCTTTCCACAGCAATGAAATTGTTAGATCCTGAGATTTCCTTTCTTTTATTTCTTAGTCCTCACAGGGTTCAAAAGTTTTTGAATTCTTTTTCTTTTCCTTACAGAGTTAAGCGGTCCCATCACCAATGGTCCTGCCTTCCTTCTCTGCACTAAGAAAGAATATGTTGCTGATGTGAGTAATCACAGCATTTGAAAAGTAGTTTAAAGAGTAACGTTGTGCTGTCCCTTGTCAACAGACTGCTACACAAGGAGTTAGCCCCTGCAAGTCCTCAGGTCGTATTAAGGAAAGTGGGAAGCAAAGTAGAGCTCACCCTGCTACGTATAACCGCGGGATTTTATCAGAAGGATTTTACATTGCAGCAGAACATGGCGGCTGAGTTATAAATAAACCAACAGTCTGTGACTCATGCTAAAGGATGGTAAAGCATCTGCACCAGACCCAGAGTCACCTTCTTGTTCTTTTAAGTTATCATTCCAATTTTCAATTCAGGACTTCTGGAGCTCTTATATGAGTGTCCCCCCTCTTGCTCACATACTTCCTTTTACTTTATTTTTCTCTCTCAACATTTCTATCAAAATTTCTGGATAGTAAAACTTATTTTATCATGTAGTTTTCATCACTGTCCTCTGTCCTCCATGTATTAATTCCTCAGCTAATTCAGTCCCCAAATAAGTTTTGATAGCCTGCTATACGCTATGTTCTGTGGATGTAACAATATTATGCATGAGCAACATCTTCTGAAAAATAAATAAATATCATTATAACCTACCTGTGAAAAGTGATCACCTACAGCATAAACTACTGGCCACCCGATATATGGGAAACCATCTGAGTAGTTACTAAGTTTAGAATGGTCTGTGAGGCTTTTAAAAACCAGGTTCTTCAAGCTTCATTTCAAACCTACTGAATTAGACTCCCTGGTGGTGGGTGCTGGCACATCTTCTGTGAATAATGAACCAAGTGATTCTGAGATTGCCATTTGAGAACCACAGCTCCAAAGTTTTATAGAACTTGTATTTCTATTAGGATAAGTACAACATATAGAAATAAAACATGATGTAGGAAACAAACACTAACACTGAATTACAGAAATTACCCTGTAATCATGAAATCCATGATTTCATATATTAAATTAGCATCATATGCTATAGTGCTTCCAGAAAAAGAATCATATTTAAGTGTATTTAAGCAAAGAAGTATGGTAGAGAATGACCCTCTCCACCCCAAATTCATATATTGAAGCCCTAACTCCCAATGGGGCTGTATTTGGAGATAAGGACATCAAGGAGGTAAAGAAAGTTAAATAAGATCATAAGGGGACTGCCCAAATCTGATAGGACTGGTGTCCCTACAGAAAGGACAGATGCCACCAGAGATACCTCTCTCTATCTGTGTGCAAGCACAGAGGAAAGGCTATGAAGACCCGGTAAGAAAGTGGTCACCTTAAAAGCCAGGAAGAAAGGTTTCACCAGAAACCAATCCTGCTGGCACCTTGATCTTGGACTTAAAATCTCCAAAACCGTAAGAAAATAAATTGCTTGGGGGCACCTGGGTGGTTCAGTGGGTTAAGCATCTGACTTTGGCTCAGGTCATGATCTCGGAGTTTGTGAGTTCAAGTGCCATGACAGGCTCTGTGCTAACAGAGCTCAGAGCCTAGAGCCTGTTTTAGATTCTGTGTGTCTCTCTCTGTCTCTGCCCCTCCCATGCTCAGACTATGTCTCTCTGTCTCTCAATAATAAATAAATGTTAGAAAAGAAAAGAAATTGTTTAAGCCCCCCAGTCTGTGGTACTGTTATGGCAGCCCAAGTAGACATATCTTAACATTACTTCTCCTGTCCTGTGTTCAGAGGGGGCAGGAAGGAACTACACCTGAGTGAATTATAAGTCTTTGTATCGAATATCGTAGGGGAAGAGGTAGTTACCTACTACTGCAATAGTTGACAGGAAAAACACAAGCTCAATCAGAGACATGCCACATGTCAAATGACAAGTCCTAGCATATAACGGATTCCTGTTATAGGTCGATCGTGTTAATAATGAACTATCAAAGCCGATCACATCAACATTAATTAATTCAAAAACACTGATATCAGGGGCACCTGAATGGCTTAGTTGGTTGACCATCAGACTTCAGTTTAGGTCATGATCTCACGGTTTGTGAGTTTGAGTCCCACATCCGGCTTGCTGCTGTCAGCCTGTCAGCTCTGAGCCCATATAGGATCTTGTGTCTCCCTCTCTCTCTGCTCTTTCCTCACTTGCACTCTCTCAAAAATAAATAAACATTTAAAAAGTAAAACAAGAACAAATTAGTATCAGTCTCTGTGTTAGGTCCTGGTAGATTCCCTGAGGTTCTTCCAGAGTTGCCACTCATACAGAAGTGAAATCTTATTGTGCTTGTGATATTCAACAAGGGAAAAATATATGGCTGCAAAGTACATAGCACTACAATGAGAGACAGATGATCAATTCATGGCAATTAGTAGATTGGTCATTCACCTTCAAATAAGAAAATGAAACTTAAAAGAAATATCAATACCCAGAGGACACAACAATTTATTGTGCAATATTTTATGAGTCTTTTATTTCTCAGATAGTTGTTTATTATTATTTTGTTGCAGAATAAGATAGATTAGAGAAATAACCTGTCCTACATCATGGCAGAGAAGGAACAAATAGGTAATTATTATTTATAGAACACGTATAATACCTATAACATACTATACAATATGCTAAATATTTTATATTTGAGAAAGTCAGTATAATCTTAAAAGTTAACATAGGCCATTACTGCACACAATAACCCAGGAAGAGCTTAAAACTATTAGTAATATTTTACTAAAAAAAAAAAACAACAAAATTAGAGCAAGTGGAAACTTGGAAATTCTGAGCCTGTAACCAGACTAGGAATGTGTTTATTGACCCTACAAATTTATTTTTACCAAAATCCTACATGTATTTGGTTACAGGGAGAAAAGGGAGTCATTTCCAGTAACACACTATAGTCCCTATCCTTAAAGAAAAACAATAGTCTTGCTATGAAATACACAGAAAAGGTAGATGACACATAGCTAACATTAAGAAGCAAAAAGAATTTTGCCTGTTTTGTTCAATGTTGTTGAACAAAGGAGTCAAAAACTTGTGTCTACATGAAAAGCTACACGTGGATATTTATAGCAGCTTTATTCATAATTGCATAACTTGGAAGCAACTAAGATGTCCTTCAATAAGTGAATGGATAAATGAACTGTGGCACATTCAGACAATGAAATGTCATTCAATGCTGAAAAAAAATGAGCTATCAAGCCATAAAAGACATGAAGGAATCTTAAATGCATATTGTCAAGTGAAAGAGGCCAATTTGAAAAGGCAAACATACTGTATGACTTAAACCACATGAAATTACGGAAAAGGAGAACTGTGGAGACAGCAAAAAGATCAGTGGTTGCCAAGACTTAGGGGAGAAGGAGGGATGAACAGAGCAGATAGGATTTAGGTGCAGAGAGGATTTCCTCTGTATAATACAATTACTGGTGAATACATGTCATTATGCATGTGTCCAAACCCACTGAAGGTACAACAGGAATGAACCTTAATGTAAACTGTGGTGTAGGCTCATCAATTGTAACGAAAGTGCCGCACCAAAGATGAATATTGATAATGGGGCAGCCATCGTGTGTGAGGGCAGGATGTTTATCGGAAATCTGTGTACCTTCCACTCACTTTTACTGTGAACCTAAAACTGCTCTAAAAGATCAAGTTGTTAAAAAATATCCTCCAAAATGGTAAGTACTCTAAAATGTGCATAGGGTCGCCTGGGTGGCTCAGTCAGTAGAGTGGCCAACTTGGGCTCAGGTCATGATCTCGCCGTTTGTGAGTTCAAGCCCTGCGTCAGGCTCTGTGCGGACCGCTCGGAGCCTGGAGCTGCTTCCGATTCTGTGTCTCCCTCTCTCTCTGATCCTCCTCTGCTCACGCTCTGTTTCTCTCTCTCTCAGAAATAATTAAACCTTAAAAAATGTTAAATGTGCATTATATTTATTCAAATAGCATGCTACATATGTATAAACACAGAGATAAAAATTGGAACAGTAGCTACCTCTAAAGAGAGAAGGATATAAATATGCTTCAATTGTAACTGCAAAGATGAAATTTCCTAAGTTGGGTGGGGGTCTCATGTGTGTTTACTACACCACTGACTATATGTTTTGGATGCCTGAAATATACACAAACACAATAATGAGAAACATAGAATATACTGAGGTTATATATGTGGAAATAGGAGGTTGTAAATGAAATACCCATAATCAGGCAGCTCATCTGTTAAGCGTTGGACTCTTGGTTTTTGCTGAGGTCATCATGATCTCATGGTTCATGAGTGGAACCTTGTATCAGGCTATGCACTGTTGCTGCAGAGCCTTCTTAGGATTCTCTCTCTCCCTCTCTACCTCTCTCTCTCAAAATAAATAAAAACTTAAAAAAATGAAATGCCCATAATAAACACCTTCTATCCTCAGTAAATATCATTACCCAAAGTCCGTTCTGTGGTTAACCATAACCAGGGTCCTCTTATTCTCTTAGTCTACTTACCTGGCTTGCCTGATTACAGTCTCTTTCTACAGTTCCCCATATACTACTCCTTCCTCAATTATTAATTAATGAACTACTCCAGGATGTTTAGTTTGTCGCTGTCCCTTCTTCAAAATGTGTGCACCCAAATCTACTATAGAGTTCAACAAACAGATAACACTATAAATAGCATTCCCCATTTTCATCTATACAAATACACACCCCCCACACATGCATACACACAGTGTTTACGAAAATAAAAAGTATGTATGTATATATTCTGTTTATATACACAAGGAAATGGATCTATTGCAATGCAGAGGAGCATTTCATATTATTCTTTTTTCTCTAGTATTTAGCAAGTAGCTCAGTATGTGGCAAGGCTTACCAAAGAAGAGGTTCCCTGATACTTCTGGAATGGCCTGACAGACCAGTGCCTTGACAGCCTGGCTGCCTGTTACTCACATCCATGCACATAGTACATTACTCGAGTCTCTCTCTTTTTTAAAAAACATATATGCAGAAATTAGTGCAGGAGGAGATAAAACATTGTAAGTCATGGTAAACGTATGAAAGAAGTTGGGGGGAGCAATGCTACTCTCAGATAAACTTTGTCAGTTACCATAGAAAGCAGTCTTCTTGGGGCGCCTGCGTGGCTCAGTCGGTTAAGCATCTGGCTTCGGCTCAGGTCACGATCTCATGGATTGTGGGTTCGAGCCCCGTGTCAGGCTCTGTGCTGATGGTTAGCTCAGAGCCTGGAGCCTGCTTCGAATTCTGTATCTCCTTCTCTCTCTGACCCTCCCCTGCTTGCACTGTCTCTCTCTGTCTCTCAAAAATAAATTTAAAAAGAAACATAAAAAAGAAAGCAGTCTTCTTCAAATTTTATTCAAAAGAGTACTAACATAATTTATTATTGAAGCTTAAAATAAAAGAGATTTACATAATATGTTAAATCTGTGAATAAGAAGGAGATGCAGTTCATATACAAGCAGGCTCTCGTAATTATGTTTGCTTTCAGAATGCATGTTCCTACAAAACAATAATCACGCAGACATTTGTGCCATTGGCTGTTTTTCTGATTCTCCTAACTCCACCCCCAACACTGATCTCCCCAGACCAAGTGAGGAGCACCAACAGCTTTTACTTCCTGGCAGTGCATTATTTTGCGGCACTCAGAAATTGTTTTTGGTGTTTTGTTGTTGTTGTTGTTTATTTTCATTTTTGTTTTTTTCTCTCAACCTCAACCCACAAGTACCTGGTATGGGATTAGATAAAGTGTTGATACAAAATAGATTCTAGTTTAATTAAGAGGAATTTGCTAAACCTTCTGTTGGCTTCCTTTGCTCAAAGGCTGTCTACTCAGGAACACCCTCTCTTAGAGGTGAAACACCTACAGATTATATGTTAAGTAGTAAAGACTGAGCACACTAAACTATTGAACATTATTAGGTCTCTTAGAACTTTCACCAGGAAGTTAGCTTAATTTAATTTAGATTTTGAATAGTTTTTATGAATCTCTTTCAATGTTTTCCCACCATTCTCTATTTTTTGGCTTTGTTTTCAGTTGTAGTTATTTCAAGAGATTAATAATCAGATTTTACCCACAGAATATATTTTTCTCTCTATATTTTTTTACAAGCATATAAAAAAAGTATGAACTGCTATCTGAATTTTAAGGTATTTTGAAGAAAGAAATACTGAATATTCTTATCCAACAGGGATATTTTGCTAATATATGAAGAAAACATGTTTGGCTTCAGCACCAAGGAAGGTATTTTTGGGTGGTTTGAGAACACTGAGGAAAGTGAATAGCAAATGCACAATTGACTTTTGGCTGATGTACTTATGTTTTCTAAATATGACTCTTTCTGCTCTTTGGAAAATGCCGTTTTATGAACTGAATTTGAACTCGAAAGTTTAGCTCATTAAAGGTTAAATCACTACCCAAAAGAATTTAAGAAAATAAAAATCCTCTGTGTTGTGTATACCATAACTCAGAGTAAAGGGGAAAATAGTGCAACTTAAGGAAATATTTCAATATCCCGTGTCCTTTTACCAACTGTTTTGTTTACTAGATTCTCCTTTATGTGGGTCTCTGAACTAACTTGAAGCATATTCAGATTTAGATTTAAATCACTTCAAATATTTTTTCTAATTGCAGCAACTACATGCACTACTCCGATAAAGCCATATAATATATGACTAATGTCATCCTAACCTTTTCTCTAACCACCATTTTGAGAGACAACATGGCAAGTATAGTATTTTTATAACATCAGAGAAAGAAACATATTACACTTCTGAGAACTCAGAACATAAGATTTCGCCTAAAAGAAAAAGATGTTAACAAACAACTTTACCCTGGGATTATATATTTATTGGCCTCTTTAATTTCAAATGAGGTCAGAGGTATCTATTTCTGTGTCCTACACCCAAGCATACATGGATTATGGATTATATTTGTCATTTTCTATTATTATGATATGAAAATCTTTTTAAATGTTGTCCCCTCACATTTTGCCAAGTCAAATACAGTACACCAGTTGGATGGTTCTTCCCTGACACACAACAGCCATCCACTCAGGGACAAAATAAGGGGCAAGAGGCGATTTCTATTTCAATAAAGATGAAATTCATAGTCACAAGGGGGAAATGTTACAAAAAATATGGGAATAAGTAAACTAAATATTAAGTTGAAATCTAAAGCAGAGAACTGCCTCATTGTCTTCAATAAGGTTCCTTCGGATTTCTTGGCTTCTATAGTCTTCTTTATGTCTCCTTTCCATATTTTCTTCCCAAAATCCTATTTTTATGTTGTCTGTTTTTTTCTATTTTTTTTCTTTTCAGTTCATGTAAGTAGCTTTTGGGAGTAGCATGTCTTTTCTTTTTAATCTCTTTTTGTAACAGTAGATTGTAAAGTCCCACTTCTTACAAGAGACTTCTTAGATGGGAAAGAAGATGGAAAGAACTTGTTTATTTATCTTTTCCTAATTATTCAGCTGCATGACAACCAATAAGGTATTATAGTTCATTTTTAATTATTAGAGTGATTTCAGTTTTTCAAGTTGATGGTACTCAGCTTGTTATGAAATTTTTGTTTTACTTTATGTTGTCCTAACAGGGCATTAGCATCCCTTTAATTTGGGAGTCACAGTCTTAAATGCTTTGAGAGGCCAAGCAGGTCAATCCATACAGAGTGCTGCAAAACCTGGAGAATTAGAACTTGATTCTCTTTCTAAAAATTTTCGTATTCAAATACCTAGAAAATATTATACTAGCCAAATAAAACATAAGGTACTACTATGAGTTTTTATACCTCTAGTATAAAGAAATTTATAGAAGAACAAATACACCCATATGCAATTTAAAGTAGACTCAAACAAACACTAGTTTACTTACCTCAAATAAGTAAAACTTCAGTTGAAAATTATCTTTTTATGTTATGGCAAAGACCTTTCATCAATGTAAAAATTAAAACAAAGTGTCCCATATGATTACATATAGTTCAAATCAAAACCAGTTTGAATATTAAGTTATAGACTATAGTTTGATTTGCATGATAGAAAAATCTGGCAAAAAAAGAAAAAGAGTTATCTATTGGAATAGATTAAGGGGAAATTTTTAAGTAAAAAAAGTATGTAAGTATGCTTTATACCTAGAAAAGAATATTATTGATACTGAACAGTAGCAAAGGGCTAAGAAAAAGAGACCTCCTGACTAACCCGATTACAATCAAAGATGGAGTATCATTTTTGCCCAAAAGTAAGTGCTACAGTTAAAAACCTAAAGCAGCATCTTTCGCATGTGTATAATGTCATCTAATGGTGAGTCAGGTTTGTCTTTTAGGCAGCATTTGCACAGCTGAGAAGATACTATCAACAGTAGTGTCTGCCAATAAGAAAGAAAAGTAGAGATAAAATAAACCAAAACAGTGGTACGACCTCCTCAGAATCTTAATGGAAAGCATGGCTTCTCAGGAGGAGAGTGGAGAGGTGTCAGGAACACCTCAGGGGCTTTCACAAACTCGATCATCAGAGGCAATATTCAGCCAGGAAGCATCTGTGGACTTGCTGGCAGAGACAGAGAAAGCTCAGAGATTCTCGTTAGCACTGATACCTTGAACATTGTCCCCGTGTCTGTTTAAGCCTTCGCTGATCACATGTACTCACACATAAGCTCACAATTATACTTATATGTGCAATTATGCCTTCATGCAAACATGTTACTCAAACATCCTCACACATGCACACTCCGCTTACATTTATTCACATGCACACATGCACATGTATGTGTTCAATCACACTACCACTTCAATGCTAGTAGAGAAATACCGATCCAAATATTATTAAAAATACTTGCTCAAAATTTCCCTTAACAAAAACATCTTCAATTGCCAGCAGGTGGATGATAGAGTTACTATTCACCTGCTGAGAGGTTTTCAATTACTGTAATATTTGCCAGCATTTTTCAGTCTATATTGAGCCACTTCCTTCTATTTGGAACACAATTCCATTTTCCAAATTTGGCTAACTTCAACTTATTTTAGGAACACCAATTATCCATCAAAATTAGGTAGCTTTACAATGATGCTTGCACAAAATACAATGTTTGCATATTAAATTTGCAGTTGATGGGGGAGGAGTTAAGATGGCGGAGCAGCATGGAGTCCCTGAGCTTGTCTCATCCTCCAAATGCAACCAGATCAGCACCAAGCCATTTTGAATACCGAGGAAATTAATCTGAGGATCAACACAACAGTCTGCATAACTTGAGCCACAGAACCTAGCAGGTACATGATACAGAGAGGTGAACTGGGGGAGAGAAAAGCCTCAAAGGATAAGGAGCGATTTTTGTGGAGAGAAGACAGAGAAAGAAAAGAGAGAGTGCAGCACACCAAGGTCTAGCAAGGAAAGCACTCTCCTGAAAGTAGCTGGAGAGAAATGGAGAGAAAGAGAGAAAACACTCACAGGCAGCTGAGTAAGAAATCTGTTACTCAAAACCATTGACAGTAAGAAAGGAGAGGGTTTTAATGCCACCAGGATTCTATAGACAGTGGAGCAGAGTCTCAAGTTTAGGAGCTTAGTGCCTGTTGGTGCTCTGGGGAGGAAGCAAGGCAAAGCCTCAGGGGAAGGCAGTGGAGTCTGAGTGGTCCATGTGGCATGTGGGGAGAAGCAGTTCCCCTGCTTGGAGTGCATTTGGTAGAGGTCAGATGGCTTCCCCACAGCCTAAGGTCCCAGTGGACCCCGGAGAGCAGCAATGATTGCTGGTATTGGGACAAAGATGGGAGAGTGCAGTGAAACCAGGAGCCTGCTGTATGTTGTGGTTTGCCATAATCTCTGAACCTCTGCCACCGCACAATCAGACAAACATTTCTGGGGTAAGCTGGCACCTGGCCATTGCTCAGCAAGACCCTCTCCCAGAGAGTCGGCAGGGATACAAGCTGCAGGGACATCTGAAGCATGGGGTTTTGAAACACAACCCCATCTGAGATAAAACTCTGGAGGGACGTGCCACCTGGCAGGAGGACAGCTTAGACACATAGAAGGTAGAGGCAGAGAGGGGACAGAGGCCCAAGACAAGGAGGAGTGCTTGATCCTTGGTCAGTGAGAGGCAAAATTCCTGTGTCAAAGACTAGGAAGCTGGGCAAAGTCATTTCCACCTCTACCAAGTGCACACATGCGTGTGCATTCACATGCACACCACACTCATCCACCGCAGTAAACTAAGCAGTGCCACCTAGTGGAGAATGGAATCATTACACCAAGTCTTGTCCCACTGTGCCCGCAAGTATATCCCTTAGAACAGCACAGGTCACTCCACCTGCTTTGTGTGCAGATTATAGAAGGCTTCATTGTTTCAGTTCTAGGGGAAACTGGATGTAACTTTATGCAGCTTTATTCTGTTTTTTGGTTCATTTATGTGCTCATTTTCTTTGCTTTTGTTTTTGTTTAAATTGTTTTCTTTCTCTTTTTTCTCCTTTCTTCCTCATTTTTGGATACAGGAAGAGAAATATTTATTTTTTTACTTTATTTTTTATGTTTAAATTTTATATATTCTAACACTATTTTTATTTTATTCAATTTTCTTTATTTAATTTTATTCTATTTTATTATATAAAATTTTTCTTAATTTTTAAATTTTTTCTTATCTTTTTTCTTTTCTTACCCTTTTTTCTCTATTCTATCAAGCTTCCTTCTAAAAGCATCCCAAAACACACCTAGAATCTAGCTTCCTTTATTTGATATATTTTTAATGTGTTGATTTTTAGTGTTTACATTATTAATTTTTTCTTCCTCCAAAATGACAAAACAAAGGAATCCACCCCAAAAGAAAGAAGAGGAAAAAATGATAGCTAGAAGCTTAATCAACATGTATATAAGCAAGATGTCTGAAATAGAATATAGAACCACAATAATAAGAATAGTACCTGGGGTTGAAAAAAACATAGAATCCTTTTTTTGCAGCAATAAAATAAATAAAATCTAGTCAGAACAAAATTTAAAATGCTACAACCAAGATGCAATCTTGAATGGATGCCACGATGGCAAGGATGAATGCAGCAGAGCAGCAAATGCGCTATTTAGAAGATAAAATTATGGAGATTAATGAAGCAGGGGAAAAAAGAGGGGAAGAAAGTCAAAAGATCATGATACATGACTTAGAACTCAGTGATTTATTAAAAAGGAATAATATCCAAATCATAAGAATCCCAGAAGATGATGAGAGAGAAAAAGGGGCAGAATGTTTATGTGAGCAAATTACAGCAAAAAACTTCCTTAATCTGGGAAAGGACAGAGATATCAAAACCCAAGAAGCACATAGAACTCCCATTAGATTCAAAAAAACTGACCATCAACAAGGCATGTCATTCACAATATACATAGACAAGGAAAGAATTATGAAAGCAGCATGAGAAAAAATAGTCTACAAGGGGAGACAGATCAGGTTCATAGCAAATTTATCCACAGAAACTTGACAGACCAGAAAGGAGTGACAGGATATATTCAACGTGCTGAATCAGAAAAATATGCAGCCAAGAATTCTTTATCCAGCAAGACTGCCATTCAAAATAGAAAGAGAAAAAAAGAGTTTCCGAGACAAACAAAAACTAAAGGAGTTTGTGACCACAAAACGAGCTTTGCAAGAAATTTTAAGGGGAACCCAGTGAGTGGAGAAAAGATGAAACAAAATAAAAAAGACCAAAAGCAACAAAGGCTAGAAAGGACCAGAGATCATCACCAGAAACACCAACTCAATAGGCTACATGATAGCACCAAATTCATATCTTTCAGTACTCACTCTAAATGTCAATAGACTAAAGGATCCAGTCAAAAGACATAAGACATCAGAATGGATAAGAAACCAAGAGGTTCCTGGGTGGCTCAGTTGGTTAAGCATCTGACTTTAGCTCAGGTCATGATCTTGTGTTCCATGAGTTTGAGCCCTACATTGGGCTCTGTGCTGACAGCTCAGAGCCTGGAACCTGCTTCAGATTCTGTGCCTCCCTCTCTCTCTGATCCTCTCTCCCACTCTCAAAAATAAATAAGCATTAAAGAAAACAAGACCCATCTATCTGCAGCTTACAAGAGGCTCCTTTTTAAACCTAAAGACACCTGCAGATTGAAAGCAAGGGGATGGAGAATCTATCAAGCTAATGTCAAGAGAAATCTGGAATAGCCATACTTATATCAGACAAACTAGATTTAAAAATAAAGACTGTAAAGATGAAGATGGATGAGATGAAGAAGGAAATTACATCATAATTAAGGGGTCTATCCACTCAAAAGATCTAACAATTGTAAATATTTATTTCCCCAATGTGGGAATTATCACAGACAAAAAGAAACTCTTTGATAATAATACCATAATAGTAGGTGTCTTCAATCCTCCACTTACAGTAATGGACAGATTCTCTAAGCAGAAAGTCAACAAGGAAACAATGGCTCTAATGACACACTGGACCAGATGGACTTAGCAGATATATTCAGAATATTTTATTCTAAAAGAGCAGAATACACATTCTTCTAAAGTGCACATGGAACATTCTCCAGAATATCACACACTGCATCAGAAATCAGCTCTCAACACATACAGAAAGATCAAGATCATACCTTGCATATTTTCATACTACAATGCTACAAAACTAGAAATCAACCACAAGAAAAAATTTGGAAAGACCATGAATACTTAGATATTAAAAAGCATCCTACCTATCTTGAATGGAGTAATCAAGAAATGAAAGAGGAAATTAAAAAGTGAATGGAAGCCAATGGAAATGAAGACACAACCCCAAGTCCCTGGGATGCAGCAGAGTGGTCATCAGAGGGCAGTATATAGCAATCCAGGCCATCCTAAGGAAGGAAGAAAGGTCTCAAATACATAACCCAATCTTGTGCCTAAAAGTTCTGAAAAAAGAACAGCAAATAAAGCTCAAAAAGAGCAGAAGAAGGGAAATAATAAAGATTAGAGCAGAAATCAATGATATCAAAATAAAAAAATAGTAGAACAGATCAATGGAACCAGGAGCTGATTCTTTGAAAAAATTAACAAAATGCATAACCCCCCAGCCAAATTGATCAAAAAGAAAATAGAAAAGACCCAAATAAATAAAATCACAAATTTTTAAAGAAGAGAGATCACAACCAACACTGTAGAATTTTCCATCTGAGACATTACAATATTAAATTGATAATTTTTATCATTAAAGATAAAAACCTTTCTCTCTCTCTCTGAAAACTACTCACCTAATACACTGTCATTGGCCCTATAGAAAGTGTTATATCTTAAGAGAAGTAAAAATAAATGGAATATGGGGATTTTACTCTTTTAATTGAAGAGGGAATGAGAACATACTTTTACTGAGATCTAGGTACTGTGTTGGACCCTTCAATAGGTGCAATGTATACATACTCTTATTTAGGAAGGTCAGGGTTTTATTCTTCCATCTGGGGCAAGCAGCAATCCAAACTTGAGAGCCAGTTAATTGCTCTAGCTCAAAGATAGGTCCTTTAAAATTATAATAAAATTATTTATTCATATCATAATTTTATTGACAAAATGATGTGATTATAAGTGTTATGGTCTATGACAGGGCCTGTCCTTTCTCTAGCAGATTTTAACATAGTCCAACATTTATTTTTCTTTTATTTAATTTTAAATTTAATTCTTGTGGTGCCTGGGTGGCTCAGTCAACCGACTGAGCGTCCAACTTTGGCTCAGGTCATGATCTCGCGATTCATGTGTTCAAGCCCCATATCGGGCTCCATGCTGACATCTAGCTCAGAGCCTGAAGCCTGTCTTCGGATTCTGTGTGTGTCACGCTGTCTCTCTCTCTCTCTCTCAAAAATAAATAAAAAACATTTTAAATAAATAAATAATTAATTAATTAAATCTAATTCAATTCTTTTTTGGGGGGTTTAGACAGATAAAAACTACATGACATTAGTTCTAAGTGCCATGCTTCACTACAACCCATGTAAAATAATTAAACATTTTATAGCCACTATTGTTTATCAAGTTCTTCCACAAACATTATACTGATTCATCTTTATGTAACTTAGATCTACAATATTCAAAGAATTGTGGAAGTCCTTTTGAATTTAGAATTGCCTGATTAAAGAAAGAAGTGGACATTTTTGGAGGCTTAAGGAGCTCACTGTTTCTCCTTCAACTTTTGAGGTGACAGTCACAAGAGTCACAAGACGGATATCAAAATATGTTATACTTTTGGTAAAAGCCAAACTGGAAAATTTCTCTTAGATATCTAGACACAAGGAGGTCTCTTAACACTTTACTGCTGATTAGTGTCCAGATTGTTCCCCAGGTCGTCAGCATAGCCTGAAATGCAAATTCCCCCATCAATACAATCCAGAAGCCCTATTTTGGAAGAGAGAACACATATTCAGAGAAGAAGCCACTCCAAAAAAATAAGGATCCAGAACACTTTATGCTATAGACTGAATATTTGTGCTCCCCCAAACTTCATAGTTTCAAACCTAATGCCAATGTGGTGATGTTAGGAGGTGGGGCTTTGGGGAGGTGATTATATTATGAGGACAAAGCCCTCATGAATGGTACCATTGCCCTTATAAAAAGAGACTCCAGAGAGTTTCTTTGCTGCTTTTGCCACGTAAGGTTATAGGGCTACCACGTGAAAATAAGGCTACCTACGAACTAGGAAGCAGTCCCCCACCAGACCCAAGAATCTGCCAGCTCCATGATCTTGGTCTTTCCAGCTGCCAGGACTGTGAGAACTAGGTTTTTACCATATATAAGTTACTCAGTCTGTGATACTCCATTACAGCAGTCCTAATAGACTAAGAAATGTAAGAACTTCCATCTCCCAGACTCATCAGTGGACTAAGTTGTCCCTTCAACGGCGGGTATGAAGCTTCCATGAGGTTGCCAAAGGAAGTAAAGATTCTTCTCCTACCTGATGACTGAATATTTTACATGTGTTGTGAGAATTAAATAATCTACTCTATAGTAAGCAATTAGCATTAGTAAATGTTAGTTAGGAAATGGCAATTATTTTTTAATAGGCAGTATGGCCTTTGGTGTGGGAAAACACAGTTTAGACAGAAGTAGATTTTTAATTCAGGATTTTTTCTTTACTATTTGATCATGAGTAAGTTGTAAGATTTTTTTATTTCCATTTATGAAATTGGGAAGTAACTTCTAAAGAATTTGTGAATATTAAAAAAAAACAGAAGATATATGTAAATCACTGAAGCTGCAACATGACATAAATTCATCAATGGTAACAATTATTTTGGCCTGTAAGTGTTTAAATTTTGAAGTCTGCCTGTAGAGTCAGGTATCATTTATTCACTCATCGTATATTCTCATATGTTCTTAGATCAGCTACTATTCAGCAGGCACTGTTCTGGGCATATGAATGACAATAGGAAAATAAACACTAAAAGATCTCAGCCCTAGAGAAACTCAGATGATGGACAGATTTAATTGTTAGCTATCATAAATATAAATAGAATGTAAATATACAAAAGATCTCATTCCATTCTTCAAATAATCAAGATTACTCTCTGGTAATTTTATATGAGTAGTAGACTTTATTTTCCTCAAACACATACCAAAAAGATAAAACAAAACACACATAAACACATGCCCTCTTGTATACACACACACACACATACACACACACACACACACACACACACACACACAGTACAGAAGGAAAAACCATGAAACTAAGACTCTCCTTATTTGCTTTTGATAGAAGTGGGTAGATTTTTTTAAAAAATGAAAGGTTTTTATGGTTCTAGCTAAGACTCAAGTTCAGAAATACATGTTGTAGCCAAGTGCCAAATAGATAGTGAAAGTAAAAGACTTCCCTTGTCCAGAGAAGTGAAATGAGACCAAAGTAAAAGACTGAACAGCAAAGATATTTATTCCTAGTTGGAATGTTCAGCAGCAGCAGTTCTAGAAAGTAATTCCAGAACAAAAAAAGAACAATGGGGGATGGATATCACCAGGGGTAAGTCAACATGGTGGCAAAGCGGATAGAAGGCCACAGCTAATAGGGGAATTTACAATGCTGGCAATATGCCCTCAATTCTGATTAGCTTTGTACAATCTGAAGACATTTGTTTATATTCCATATCTTATGTTTTACCTGCTTTACCAAACATGTAATAAATAATAAGAGCTAAATAGCCTCTAGATAGTTTTGTCTCTAGAATCTGAGCTTCTGCCTTTAGAAAATTGATTTAAAATGTATATACTTCTCTTTATTTAGATATTGCACCTTTTTTACTAAATGACATTTTGAGAATTATATATTTTATCAAAACAAGTTCCTTTTGTCATTTCTGTTCCTAGTTGATTATTGCTAGTGCAGCTAAGGATATTTAGGGCTTTTTTTTTCATGGAAAGTAAACAACACTACTTTTATTCTCCTTTATTTTTGCACTGAAAAATTGATAGTTTTTTTCTACCTCTTAACAGGCTAAAACATTATTTCTTTCTGTCTTCAAGAAAAGGGAAGCTAGGGGTGCTTGGGTGGCTCAGTCAGTTAAGCATCTGATCTCACAGTTGGTGAGTTCAGGTCATGATCTAAAGGTTCATGAGTTCAAGCCCTGCTTTGGGCCCTGTGCTGACAACTGGGAGCCTAGAGCCTGCTTTGGATTCTGTCTGTCTCTGTCTTCTGCCCTTTCCCTCCTTGTTCTCTCTCTCTCTCTCTCTCTCTCTCTCTCTCTCTCTCTCTCTCAAATAATAAATATATAAAAAAAGAAAAGGGAAACTATACTTTTTGTTTTTACTCATTAATGATTTAAGAACATTGCTTTAATAATCTATTGAAGTCTATGCAAAACAAAACAATAATACATTTTACCAGAGGAAAAAATAGAGAACAGGTATTTAGTGAGTAAGACAGTGAAATAAATACAAGAAAGGAAATCTGAATACAGGGGAGAAGAAAAGGAAGTGAACTACATTAATGGTAGTATTTCCCAATTGGAGGGCTTTTCTATTTACATAGAAGTTACCTAAGAAAAGAGGATCTGCTCCCAGCTGAGTGAATCTAGGACACTTTCTGAGAAAATGATTTACGTGACTATTAGCCATAGGAGCTGAGACAGCATTCACTAATGCACCAGGCCTCACTTGACTTGAGAATTTTGCTCCCAAAACCTCTGTCAGGTGACTCTCCATTAGTATCCAAAGAAGACTCCCCTCCAACTCCATCCATTAACTTGCTTATTTCCTGTCCATTGGAAATGAACCAGTCGATGCCATGCTTAGATTCTGCTCTGTCTTCTGTTTATAACCAGATGTGAACTGTATCCCTCTAATATCCAAAAGAGCCAACAGCCTCAGGCAGAGGTAGAACCCTGTGGACCTACTTGGGTGTCTGGGGAAGAACCAAAAAATGGCTTTTGGAGGTAAGATGGATGGAACAGATTGAAGGATACCTCATCACATTAGCACTTGAAAACAAACAAACAGAAATTGTACAACTTACAGCCATTTTACCAACCTATTCTTTATTATAGACATTATCTAGGATACTCTCGATTAATCAAATTACAGCTGCCTCCCAGGACCACAGCCCAAAATATCCAGCATTCACTGTCAAGTTAATTAAGTGCCAGGTGGAGCGCAAAAGAAAGTACTTGCAGATCTAGCCATCTATGAACCAGAGACTTAAATCTTTGGCTTCCTTGGCCCAAAGGAGATGAGAGTAGGATTTGCTGCTGCTCTGGGGGAAGAGAAAGAACTGGAAGCCTTACTTTCCATATTGGTGCAATCCCACTGAGAGAGACACCCTACACCGGACCTGCCCTTCGCAGCTGTGTCACAGGAAGATACTTTTTTCCCCTGATGATCATAACAACTAAAGCAAGAGGAAAAATTAGTCAACTGTTTTGTAAGTTTGATTTGAGGTTGTGTTTGTTTTCATTGCAGTAACAGGCATGAGAGACGAGGTACTGCCTTCCCTCTTTGGGACAGAAATATCTTTCACAGAAATATCTTTCCTCTTTCACAGAAATATCTCATATGGTTGTGCAAATAAAGCTTGTGTAATACTCAAAAAATCTATTATTTGGTTTTCTGAACTTGGCTGTCAAATCAGATTCCACAGAAGAACAATGTTAACTATCAGCTCTAACACTGCACATTCTCATTTTGAAGTTCAATGAAACTGACTAAACTGGTGAACCCTACCAGTCACGGTGGCCAGGGATGAAGTCAAATTTATCAGAACCATAAACACTGAGAATACAGAGGTTATAGACCCCCATAGAGACATCCTTTAATTTAAATAATTTTTAAAAGTTCTCAACAAATAGTAGAAAAACCATTCTCCAAAAGGTAAAGACTTAAAGTCATTAAAATGCCAAATGGAATACAAAGAATTAATGGCATATTAATTAGAATCACATTTAAAATATTTGATTAAATGTCTACAAAGTTTATGTGGAAATTAAATATAAACAAGAAAATCTTAAAAAGTGGAATAACAATTTGCCATAGTTGACATTAAAGTCATAAGTCACCATAATAAAACATAGTATAGTATCAGTGGAGAGAGAAGCAAATAGGTATGTGGAACAGAATATAGAAATAGATCTAATTAAGACATACATGAGGGAGATAACATGACAGTAAAAGGAAGGGGTAGATTATACAGGTAAATTAAATGGGCCAGCAGATGATTCATTTGAAAAAAAATAACTTATATCTCTACTTTGCACAGTATTCAAAAAATAAAATCAATATAGATTAAATGTCTTAGATAATAATAATAATAGAACAATTTTAGCACTAATTATTGAGTTCACAATTTTCCAAGCACTGTTATAAAGCATTGCTATAATCTAGTCAAATAATGTTCCAAATATCTTTATTTTACAGATAAGGGAAATAAAGTACAGAGAATCTAAATATTTGTTGGTAACTATGGAGGAAGAATTTTGAACCAGAACATATATTTTGCACTTAATTATTATTCTAAATTGTTTAAAAATTATTTATTTTAAATTATTTTATTCTAAACCTATAAAATATCAATAAAATATGATATGAATATCTTTATAACTTTAGTATATTGGGATTAGGTGTTTTTCTGAATGTTAGGATTCAAGAAATGTTGAATTTCTTTATTTTCTGTAAATCAAAATTAATCTACTTGGAAACTCTATTCAGAGTGGTAGGAAATTCAATCAGTGACTAGCGAGAAGGGATCTTTCTTTTCCTAGAGTCTCTTTTTTTTAGTGTTTATTTATTTTTGAGAGAAAGAGAGAGACAGCGTACAACCAGGGGAGGGGCAGAGAGAGAGGGGGACAAAATCAGAAGCAGGCTCCAGGCTCCCAATCATTAGCACAGAGCCAGGCGCGGAGCTCAAACCCACAGACCGTGAGATCATGACCTGAGCTAAAATTGGACACTTAACCAACTGAGCCAACCAGGCGCCCCTCTTTTCTTAGAGTCTTAAAAGTGAAAATCTTTGTTATTAATTTCTATTACTCTGTAACAGGTTACCACAAATTTAGCAATTTAAAAGAACACAGATTTCTTATCTCGGTTCCAATGGGTGAAAAGTCCAGGCATAGCTAAACTGGATTCTTTGTTCAGGGTCTCACCAGGCTGAGATCCTGAAGTTTGCTGAGCTGTGTTATATAGATTGGAGGTACTCTTCCGATCTCATCCAGTTTCTTGGCAGAATTCAGTTCCTTGCAGCTGTAGAATGAGGGTTCCTATTTTCTTATCATCAATTGGGGTCACCCTCATCTCCTAGAATTTCCTTTAAGATGCTAGCCACATAACTCTCTGACAACATCGTCATTGATCTCTCTTCTTCAGTGCCAGCAGGAGACTCTCTCTTGGTCCACTAAGATTGTGTCTTATCTAATATAATGTGATCACATAACATTCCCCTCGCCTCCACGTCGGTCCACAACAAAATCTAAATGAGGTGTATTTCTGGACACTAGGCAATTTCATCTTTTGGTACTGAAAGTGAGAAAATGCAAACATTTAGACACCAACTTAAGTCAACAAAGGGTTAATACCTCTTATTCCCTCTAGTTTTTAATATTATCAATATAAATATAATCAATTGTAAACAAACCTTAAATTCTCTTTCCAGATAATTAGGGCCTATAACTAAAAACCTATAAATAAAAAGATCAAAGAAATGAATAAAGTAAAAGTATTCACTTAGTAAACCACACCGTAAATAGTATTGAAATAGAAAGGACAGACCACTGGAAAAATATTGCTAATGTATATGACAGAAAAATACAAAGAACAATTTTAAATTAATGCAAACAGCTCTTATAAACTAATAAGTTAAAAATTCATTTGAAAAATAATAAAGGTTATGAACAAATAACTTACATAATAGAAAATGCAAAAGGACAATAAACATATTGTAAGATGACTAGCATTACCAGAAATCAGGAAAATGCAAATTTAAACCAGTAATGAAACATCATTCATCACCATCTCACTTGAAAGGTATAGAAGAATAAATATTCTTACACATTGTTGGTGGTAGTATAAATTATAGAAATTTGAGAAGTAATCTGACAGTATTTATTAAAATTTAAAATATATGTACATTTTGAACCAGCATTTTCTTCGGTGAAATTTCTCTACAGATATGAAAGCATGAATAATTGATATAGGAATAAATGCAATTAATATAAAAAATTCTAGTACAATGTTGATACATTGAAGATCTGTAACTTCAATCAGGTCTTCCTCAACTTAACGATTGGGTTATGTTCTGATACACTCATCACAAGTAGAAAATATCATAATGTGAAAATATATTTAATACATCATAATTTGGCCTAGCTTACACTAACATGCTGAGAACATTTACATTAGCCTACAGTTGGGCAAAATCACTTAATGCAATATGAATACCTCATGTACGTTATTGAATGCTGTGTGAAAACCAGAATGGTTGTGTGGATGCAAGATGATCATTCTAAGTATATCAGCTGTTTACCCTTGTGATCATGTGGCTGGTCGGCAGCTGCGGCTCACCCCCATTGCTCGGCATCATGAGAGACTACTTTATCATGTATGCTAGCCCAGGAAACGATTGAAATTCAAAGTTTGAAGTACAGTTTCTCCTGAATGCATATCACTTTCACAGAATAATAAAGTAAATTTGTTATTTGAAATCATAATTTGGGAAGCTCCTGGGTGGCTCCACTGGTTAGGTATCTGGCTTGGTTCAGGTCATGATCTCATGGTTTGTGGGTTCGAGCCCTGCATTGGGCTCTGTGTGACAGCTCAGAGCCTGGGCCCTGCTTTGGATTCTATGTCTCCCTCTCTCTGCCAATACCCTGCTCTCTCGTTCTCGCTCTCTCTCTCAGATAAATAAACACAGATACACACACACACACACACACACACACACGCACACACAGTTTTTAAAAAATTATAATTTGAACCATTGTAGGGCAGGAATGATTAGTATAGAAAAATGGTTGCATAATCACTGAATTCATTTTATAGAAAACTATAAACTATTAAAGGTAACAAATTAAATGTTTATCTAATATATATCAATATGGAAAGATATCCATGGCATATTTTTCCATGGGAACAACTAAGTCAAAATGTTTTAAATATAATCTCATATTTTTGAAAATGAAACAAATTAAACAAAAGAAAAATATATATATTTGAACAAAGGTATCATTTTGGAAAGATACAGTATATACTAAAAACAAACAATTTTTGTTCTATTTCTCTATATTCAACCTATATAAGTGCTTTTAATTTTTGCAGTAATATATTACTACCATGTAAATCTCATTTATCATTATGTAGATATAACCTTGATGGAAGAAAATGTTTTGTACTATTTCTCTCCTAATCTTTAACACATGCTTTGGGATTTTACTTTCCATGTATTTTGCTTTTCCCTTCTGCACAAAACAGCTTTCTGACCACAATACTAATGACTAAGTCACCTATGACTATTTCTATATTTTCAACTGTATGTTTCTTTTGTTTGTTTATTGCTTTCTGCTAAGTAGGTCACTGATATGAAAATAAACTCAGTCAAGAGAACTACTTAATAGCATTGACTATTTTATAAAATATTAGTTTTTGAAAAAGATATACTAAATATATTGGAGAAGAGAGATGAAACTCTTCCATGTTAAGTGATTATTTTGTGTCACAAAACTTGCTAATTGCTTTCCATGTCCATAAACTTTAAATGTATTCATACAAACTCTTACCTATAGAGCAGTGAGCAGACTCTCCATACAATAAGAAGACTAATATAAATAGGAACAAAAAAAAACCAGAATAAATGAATTTGATTCAAAATAGAGTTAAGGGGGAGATTCAGAAGCAACAGGAAGGGACCAAAATCTGTTTATTCTTCCATAAATTGTTCATTTTCCCTCCAGCAGGCTGTTTCCATTCTCCTTTCTTGTGCATACCTGAAGTAAGATTTGATTGTGACGCCATCATGATTCTGAAGGCAGTGTACAGGAAAGTGCCATATAGAACCAAGTAAGTAAAGTGAAATATGTCAGTCCTTTTCACAGTCAGTGAAAAAATAATCTACTTTCTCTCAAAACATTTTACTCCCATTCGTAAGATTCTTATTGGTGTTCTTCAGCTTTCAATACTGTATTTCATGCATGTAGATTTGACAGTCAAATAATTGTTTTCATTTGTTCTTTCATATTGCCTTCGTCTACTTGGACAGCCATAACAAAATGCTATAGAGTGGTTGGTTTACACAACAGAGTTTTATTTTATTTCAGTTCCAGAGTCTAGGAAGTCTAAGAACAAGGTTCAGCAGGTTTGGTTTCTGGTGAGGCCTCTCTAGCTTTAGAAACCCACCTTCTTGCTATTTCTTAACATGGCCTTTCCTCAGTGTGTGAAAATGGAGAAAGAGATCTCTCTTCCTCTTCTAATAAGCCACCAATACTTTTAGATTAGGACCCCACCCTTATGATTTCATTTAATCGTCATCATTTCCTAAAAGCCCCTTCTCCAAATACAGTTATATTAGGGATTAGGGCTTCAAAATATGAATTTGGGGACATAATTCAGTCCACAGAACATATCAATGTTTATTGTTTCATTTATCTATTTCAAAGCAATTTCCAAGTATTATTACAAACAGGGAAAGTAAAAGATGCAGTGGTGTATGCAATTATACTATACACCGGATATATTACTGTATACAATTATACTATAATGCAGTCACTTTGTGTAAGTCTATTCACTCATTAGTTTATTCTTTCAGTAAACATTTTAGAAGCTTATTCTAGGCACTATGAAACAGAAAATTCCAGAATATTCAGTAAATAACTTTAATTCTTGAAATTAAGGTGTTTCTATTGTCAAATAAAAAAAACTAGCCACTAATATTTTTGATCATCTGTTCTATAGCTGACATTCTAAGATGTTTTGGGGAGTAAAAATGGCAGCATATAATATAGTCCTTGCCATTAAAGGCATAATATGCTCCTAAGTCTCTAATATTGCTGGAAATAATTATGAGCTATTTCAGATATCTATGGGTCACCATAGTGCTGTAAAATAAATGCTCACAAGACTTCCATGGCAATAGACTACTATTTTTACTCATAACTCTGTATCTTAGCAGGCGGGTACCTCTTCTGACTCAGTAGAGGCCATCCATGCATCTGTGATCTGTTGTCTAATTATTCAGTTCCACTGATCTTGGATGGAGTCACATGGGGACTTTCAGCTGGAAAACCTGAACTGACTTGATTCTACTTGATGCATCTCCTTAGGAAAGACAAGCAGGCTTAGTCTCAGGATGCTAGCAGGAGAGCCAGAGGAAAAGTGGAACAAATCAAGCAAGACCTCTTAATGGTGAGTCTCAGAACTGGCCCAGCATCCTTTCCTAATAGTTTATTAGGTAAAACAAGTTAAAAGGCCAGTCTAGATTCCAGGGGTACAAAAAAAAAAAAGGAGTTGAAATAATGAACTAAAAAAATCACATTGCAAAGAATGTAGATATTAGGGTGGATGAAAAATTAAGGCCATTTTTGCAATCAGTCTACCACACTGGCACAGTCGGGGGCGAGAGTAAACTGTAATCATTAATCATTTAATAGGCAAGAGAAGTTACCAGTAAATCCTCAAAGATACCCAAATTAGTAGGTCACAGATACTAAAATACACTAAGTCAAGAGAACTTCTTAAAACGTGAACTGTCCTGTTGTCAAGAATGGATGGAAACAGCTTCAGATTCATATTCCTCTCTCAGGCACATGTATACATGTCTCAGCATTTTCATGCATTCCCTAATTACTGGTTATTCTACTAACTATATTATGACAAATGTAATATTTATAATTAGTTGTAACCATTTTGGTTTTCCTTTCTCTTAGCAGAAACCACAGCTCCATTTCCTAGTGTCACCACCTTGGTCAAATCTATCATCGTCTCTTGCTTACATTTGCCTCCTGACTTTGAATACAGTTCACCACATGCGAGCCAGGGCAATCTTAAACACACGCACGCACGTACAATTAAAATGTGGGCTCCTGCTCTTTAATATGTACCATCTTTAACACAGCGCTTCATGATCTGAGTTTTGTTTCAGTTACTTAAAGGAGCCTTATTCAAATTTCCCTCAGGACATTACTACATTCTGTTCTTTTAGGATAACAGACATTTCATATTCATTCTTCAGATTTTAGATATATCGGTATTTTCCTAATCTTTTCTATTTGCTTGAATAGAAACCCTTCTGTATGTTTATAGAGACCCTCATCATTATTAAATAACATTTATTATAATTTGCAGTTATATTCTTAGGTGATTCTTTGATCAATTTTCACTCATCCTCTCTCCCCATCAAATATAACCCACACTGTAAGCTTCCTTAGAACATGAAAAGTCTGTTTTGCTTAACATTTTATGTGCCAACCCATAGCTAATGATGTGGAGAACAAAGGCAAAAGAATAAAATTAAATTTCCTTACATCTTATAGCTCACTGACAAGTCCTTGAGACAGGCAGAGTGACCTTCCCCAAGAAGCTTAGCTGTCTTGATGTTAATACTTTACTAAGGGCAAAAGGCAACCTTAGCTTAACATTAGCCCGACCTCTAAGATCCTGTAAGTCTCCTTTCACATATAAAAATTCCTTTGGAAATTTCCTTGATCTCTACTTTCCCAAGATATGTCTTAGCAATTATCCCCCAAGTATATGGCCCATTGATATATCTTTGAAGGGTCTCATGACTAAGATTTTACTGGACGGTAGTAAATGTCCTTATCCTAACAACAGCTAGCCCTTCAAAGTCCTTGCTTCCAAATCTCTTAGAGATTTACATTATCCCTAACCCCTCCCAACTTGAAAGTATATAATCAGCTGTTCTTCACAGCCCCAGTGTAGCTGCCCATAGGTCCTCCCCCTGTGCTTTAAAAAACCACATTTTTCTGTAGCAAAGACATCTTGAGAATTCTTTCTTGACCATTCACCCAGGAGCCCCAACATTTTCACATCAGCTAACACAGAGTAAACACTCAATAACCCTATTAGACTAAATACATAAATTAGTGTCTCTAATACATATATTAGTGTATATTTAAGCTTTCAAGATTACCAACAATAAATTTTCTATTCATAAAAATGGCTTTCAGAACCTGATTGTATGGTAGAAATATTCAGGACTTAACTAAATGTCAAGCTACTTTGCCTGCTTCTCTGTTCAGTTTCCCCCGTCACTGAATGAAAGTTGCCCTGGAAATTCATACTAACCATTTCATAACTCTGATATAAAACATTGTATCAAGCCACTGAAAGTTTGAGGTTTATTTGTTACTAAATCACTGTCTAGCTTATTTTGGCAAATCCAGGTGTTAAAATGTATAAAGTTATTAGCAGGTTTATTAATAATAATAAGTAAGTATACATTTGGACTTTCTTTTCTGAAGAAGTAAAATATCTAAGTATATTTTAGATTTTATTTTAAGTTTCTACTTCACTCAGGTGCCTGGGTGGCGCAGTTGGTTAAGGACTGACTTGGTTCTCAGGTCATGATCTTGCAGTTGATGAGTTTGAGGCCCTGCGTTAGGCTCTGTGCAGACAGCTCAGAGCCTGGAGCCTGCTTTGAATTCTGTGTCTCCTTCTGTCTCTGCCCTCACCTGCTCATGCTCTGTCTCTCTCTCTCTTTAAAAAAATAAACATTAATATTTTCTTTAAATAATTAAGTTTCTACTTCAGAATCACTGATCTCTAATCTAAAGATTGCAGTTATAACCTTTAAAAGAATACTAAAGATCATAAGCACTAAGTACCTTTTCTCTGATTAGAGTCAACAAATATTCCTGTTATAAAGAATTATCAACTTTGCCACAATTGTTATGTTCAGAAAAATAAACTCATTTAAATCTGTCATCACTAAAATCTATAATTTTTCTCCAAAAGCTATTCAATGTGCAACTGTAGTTTAACTAAAAAAAAAAAAAACCAAAAACCCAGGATTGAGTCAGTTACAAGACAGAGGGGGGAATGTAAGGACACAAGTCTAAACCAAACAGACGCCATGATAGGCTTTAAGCTTCCCCTCTGATCTAGAAGGCCTAGGTTTCAGTTCCCGGAAACTAACAGGCAGTTACACATTGCCTAGAGCAAGAGAGACCACCTTCTCAACACCCAATCAGGGAAGGCCAGCTACCACTCTCCACATTCCTAAGGGTGAGGCCTGCAGATGGAGACTTTAGATAGGACCCTGTTACCTAATGTTAAAGTTAACCCGATAGTCGCCGAACAAGACCCTAGGCTCGCCCTGTAATTGGTTGATTTTAAAGGTACTCTAAATGTTGTAATTGGATCCCGCCAAAAGTAACGAATACTCTAGACAATGTGTATGGCTAAGCCTGTTGTCAATGATATTGTACATTATGATTGGATCGCTTTGCCTGTGTTGCAATTTCCTGTAACTCCCCTTCTCAAAATTCATAAAAGCCCTACCCCGCCATGTTCGGGGCTCTCAGCAAGACACCACTGTGCCGGTGAAGTCTGTGAGCCTGAGCTTGGGCCCGGCCAGCCTAAGCCTGTAATAAAACCGCCCTTTGCTATGGCAAAAACAAAAAAACAAAAAACAAACAAATGAAAACTTAGATATGAACCAGCAAAACTCTAGATTTAACTTTCTCCAGACTATGCTATCCTGTCTTTTAAGCTGTCTATTTATCAGGGCTCTCTTATTTGATTTAGGTTACTTGTGTATTATATTCCCTAATGAAGAATTTACTGTTTTTATTTTCAAATACTATCATTTTGTCTTATTGGATAAATTTACCTCTTAAATAGTTTGCCCACAGAGAAAATCTCTTAAGCTCCTCTTCTTCAATTTTCATGTGTAGTACTTTAGTGTTTGGCACAGAATCCATATCTAAAGAAGATCATTTCGTTTCTTTAGCAGCTTATCTTTTCCCCTCTTTGCTTCCTATAGTTTTATAAAATACAAAAGGTTGCTTTCAATTATATGCCTTTAAAACTCTCCAGAACTATATGTTTCTGTAATTTGAAATTTCGCTTCCCATCTTGAATCCCAGTACCTGGAATTTAATCTCTAGTCTATGGCTTGCTGTTATCCCTTTTGTCAATATTAAACATGGTGATAGAGGAGGCAAAGTGGGGTACAGCCAGTTCCACATAAAACTGCATGTTGAATGACTGCCTGGAGAGGGGTGATCTCTGTGTGAGTTCTTCTATACCACTTAAAAGCACCGTGTGCTTTCAGCTTAAGAAAGGAAGAATTTAGAATTGGTTAAGATTTTATAATGTGTTTAGCATGTCAAAACACTTTTCTAGAGTTCATTCTTTTTTAATGAAGTCAAACTTTTATTCGTAAAAACATAATAACTTCATAGGGATTATTTTAAATGTCTTTTATGATGTGATTTTATAATCGATTATAGGTGACTCTATGAATTAACAGCCTGTGATTTTGAACCATAACATTCAAACACACGTTGATTCTAAACAATATAATATTTACACATGATTAGCCTTTTGTTACAGTCAGTCTTGTTTAAGTTAGCTAAATGAATGAAAGAAAAGAATTTGAATATTGAAATGTTAAAGAGTGTACCCACATAAATAATAATCTATACTGACATGTAAAGAATAGTTCTTTAAAGTAAGAATTTATTTGTTCTCTTGTATGCTGATACCAAAACTCAATATTTAAAAAAAGAAAGAAAGGATTTAAATAATTACCTAATCCTTAAAAAAGTCCTCCAATAGCACTGTCATCACAGAACTGGACATGGGGCTCAGTCTAACAAATCATGAGATCATGACCTGAGCTGAATTCAAGAGTCAGTCTCTAACCAATTGAGCCACCTAGGCCCCCTGATCATGTGATTTTTTTTTTAACATTAAAAAAATATTTTAATTTTTTTTAAATTTTTTTATTTTTAAGAGACGGAGAGAAACAGCATGAGCAAGGAGGGTCAGAGGGAGGGGGAGATACAGAATCTGAAGACAGGCTCCAGGCTCTGAGCTAGCTGTCAGCACAGAGCCTGATGCGGGGCTCGAACCCACGAACCGTGAGATCATTAGACGCTTAACTGACTGAGCCACCCAGGCACCCCTGATCATGCTATTTTTAAGTTAGGGATTGAGGGGCGCCTGGGCAGCTCAGTTGATTGAGCACCTGACTCTTGATTTTGGCTCAGGTCATAATCCCATGGTTATGGGGATGGGCCCTATGTCAGGCTCTATGCTGAGCATGAAGCCTGCTTGTGATTCAATCTCTCTCTTCCTCTGCTCCTGACCCCCATTCACATTTTCTCACTCTCTCAAATTAAAAAAAAAGATAAGGATAGAGATAGATAAAGACCTGAAATATGAATATGAATCTGAATATTATAAATGTAAATGAAGATATGTACGTGCAAAGCCAATTATCTCAGATATTTGCAAAAACTATTACCACCACTGGAGATTCCATAAAGAAATTAGTATTAGCTTCACAAAATAAGTGACCTTTAGCAACAGATATACTTACTTGAAGACATAAATGAAAAGTTTAGACAAGCTTCATAAAATATTTTCACACTTCATCAATTTATTATAGTTTCCCAAGAAATATCTGTTATTTTAACTGCAGAAATCTCTTTCTTCCTTGACTGCTAAGACTGACTAGAGATAAATATCTTTACTAAATGATGATGATGACAGTGATTACAGTGGTCATGACAACAATAATAAAGGTGAGTGTAAAGGCCGCTTATAGACCATCAGCTTGAACAATGGAAAGTTGAGTAAGGCAGAGGGTCCCACAGTAACCTCCTGGATGAATACAAATAGGCCCATTAGGTCACCCACCTCCAAATATCTGTTTGCCCTAACCGACCAATGGGTTAACTACACTTCGACACAGTTACCAAAAAAGGAAAATTCCACACCTGCCCGTATCTCCTCTCCTTCACCCTTTGACTACAGCCCTCACCTCTGCCTCCTGGCAGTCTCTGCTTTGCTGCCCCTCCCTGCCCTGCTCTGTATTCAATAAACTTCTATCTCCTTTGTTCTGCCTTTTACTGCCTGTGCTGCCAGCTTCCATGCCATAGGGTCCCCCCACATTTGGTGGCCCCCATCCAATTGGAAGACACTACAATTATAATTTATTGAGTCCTTACTCTATACTAGAGACAGATTATTTTTAACCTGCATGATCTCAAAACACACAACAAAGTTATGATGCTAGTTTTATGAGAATAGAGTCAATTTTTTTCAAATAAGGGAACTGGAGCTTATCAAAGTTTTAAACCTTGTCAACGTTTAAATGATTACTTATAAGATCAGGTTGTAAATCATGATTTATCAAAATTTAGAGCCCAAGACTTTAGTAGCAATTTTCTATGCTTTTTAAGCATACTAGTAAGTTCTCAAATTTAGAGTAGCTTAATTTCAAAAGAAAACAATGGGCAGTTTTAGCCTGAAAACATGCACTTTTTTTTTCTTTTAGTTTGTCATACTATTAACCTACTAAGCCTAAATATAGTCTGATTACCATAGGTCATGAAGTTGGATTGAGGACAATTACACACTCATCTGTGGCCATCATGATGAATCTGCTGCACATTCAGCACAGGTAGTAAAGTCTAAATGCTGTTACAGTTTATCTACTTACTTCTATTGGGGAATCATCTTCATTTTTACATCACTTTCAGTTGCAAGATTTAAAAGATGCAAAACAAAGGTCCCAATGGTTAAGATGTTTCCCTAGGTGACACAATTATATCAACTCAAATACAGCTCCAGTTTCCTACTGTAGATTTCAGTGTATGTCTATAACACAACCATTATACATTTTTGGAACATGATTAACTGTAAAATATAACTGCACTTTATAAATAGTTCCATGCTTCAGTTGTTTTTTAAATGTAATGAGTCAGAAAGAGTTGTGGTAGCTCTATTACTTTAAACTGTGAGGACTTTTCTGCAGCTTTCTCATGGCCAGGATGTGAATATTATTACTTCTAATCCTACTTCACTGTGAGGGTGTGATTAGAATGTGCATTTGTTATTTACCTAAAGTGTGTGTACTCAAATCATGCACATAATAACCTGAAAATAAAATAAGCTACTTTCTTAAAATTCTTAGTTTTGTCTCAGTTATTATTATTCAAATTTAAGGGAAAGCATTTTTAAGTCCTTGCCATCTGGTTACACAGATATGTAGATAAATCTCTGATGAAAGTGTCTTTGGGGCCTCTTTTCAAAGCAGCACACAGTTTCAAACTGGAAACCTCCTCATACAATCCATTTGTGCAGCTTCTCTGTACCATCATCCTTTAAACCAAAGGAAAAAGAGATACCAACTTCTAGACAAGACACTTAGCATAAACTGATGTTTTCAATGAAGATTAAAATAATATACTATCTATAATTTGAAGAGTAGAGAAGAAATTAGTTGGATTTTAAAGTAATTGGGGTTTTTTTTCCTGATTCTAGTCTTCAGAGCATTGAAAATGTCTTCATTGGTTGAGAATTCTCAGCCTAGTCTTAATTATAATAATAAAAAAATAAGAATAACAATGAAACAAAAAAGTAATCTTTTTGAAATCTTACTATGTATCAGGCATCCAGGTGATGCATGCAGGCACCCTGCATACATTTTGGCGTGTAATTTTACCCTTGTGCTATGAGAAGACACGTGCTATCATCATCTCTAGTTCAGGGATGAGGATACTGGTGGTTAGTAATGAAACTATATATCATAAAACTGAAATGTGATTCCAAGACTATGAGATAATAGAAATTATTCGTATCACCTCTCCCCTTCATACTGCATGTGATATTAGTCACTTATTATATTGAAGTTTTTCATTTTCCTCATTCATAACTTTTACAAATTTTTTCTCCAATTTTTTTTTTACTGATGAGCAACAAAATTTATTGTTCTTGTGGTGCCAATTTTTTTCTTTTTTCTTCTTGTTGTAAGAAAGTCTTAATTTTGGGGCGCCTGCCTGGCTCTGTTGGTAGACCATGAGACTCTTGGTCTCAGGGTCGTGAGTTCAAGCCCATGTCTGGCCTAGAGACATTTATTTACTTAAAATATTAAAAAGCCTTAACCTTTAAAATAAGTTTTATTTAAGCAAAGACATATTTTATTTGTCAAATTATAACATTTGCCTAGTTCTTGAATTAGTCTTCACAAAGCCATTATTATAAACTTAGTCTTCTGTACCACCAGAAACACATTGTTCAGTTGCAGAGAGGCCAATTTATGGATACCCTGGGTGTCCAAGATATCTTACAAGATTTAAAAAACTTATTCTTTTTTTTTTAAATTTTTTAATGTTTTATTTATTTTTGATACAGAGAGAGACAGAGCATGAGAGGGGGAGAGGCAGAGAGAGAAGGAGACACAGAACCAGAAGCAGGCTCCAGGCTCTGAGCTAGCTGTCAGCACAGAGCCCGACGTAGGGCTCGAACCCACGAACGTGAGATCTGACCTGAGCCGATGTTGGAGGCTTAACCGACTGAGCCACCCAGGCGCCCTTAAAAAACTTATTCTTATGAAAATTAGGTATTTTTTATATAGTTCTCAAATTATTCCAACAAAATTTTTCTAATTTTATTACATTCAACTTAAAAATAATGATATCAGAAGAAGGCCCTAATTCAGTCTCATGTAATAATGTCTTTGATAATCTCACTTTCAGTCATATTTTAGTGGATGCTAAATGATATTTTGATCTTTTTCTCTCTTAAGTGTGAGCTCTAGCAGTCTCAAACCAGGCGAACCTTTCTAAAAATGGCTGTTACAAATAATCAGTCTAAAGTGGACTTGGATTTGCTCTTTCAACATGAAAATATTGCCTCTTGAGCATTTTCTGCTTTGTTTTGGAAATTTTCCTTTCCTGTCTCCTCAGTGCTTTGTTTGAGCCAAGATCTGAGGCATATATTCAATTGAATTTTAATGGATTGGGAGACTATCTTCTCTAACACTATCTATTAACATAATGACAACATAACCCAATGAGTATTGCTTGTAGTCAGAAGTCCTGGCGACAGATAGCAAGTATTACTGGAGTGACAATTACTGCCTCAAGTCCCTCCGATTACGTTTGAAGAACCTTCACTATTTTTTCTACTTCAAATTATAGCTCTTAAAATTATAGAAAAGCACTACTTACAATTCTAAGTGCAAAGAGAATGAAACATTTCTATCAGTTAAGGTTTTCTTGATACTCTCAAGGATTTATTAAAGATATTCTAAAGGAACAAACAGAGGGGTGCCGAAAGGGTTGTGGGATGGGAGATGGCCTAAATGGGGAAGGGGCATTAAGGAATCTACTCCTAAAATCATTGTTTCACTATATGCTAACTAACCTGGATGTAAATTAATATTAAATAAATTAATTGATTTTTAAAAAATAAAAAGTATTCTAGAATTTTCTAAGCTCTAGAAAAGTGTTTAATACTAGCTGATGGCTATAATAAACTATGGGATGTTTTTTTAATGTTTATTTACTTATTTTTGAGAGAGAGAGAGAGAGAGAGAGCATGAACAGGGAAGGAGCAGAGACAGAGGGAGACATTGAATCCCAAGCAAGCTCCTCCCCACTGCCAGCATAGAGCCTGATGTGAGGCTCAAACTCACAAACCATGAGATCATGACCTGAGCTGAAACCAAGAGTTGGATGCTTTACCACTGAGCCACCCAGGTGCCCTAAACTATAGGAATCTTTGTAATACAGGGTCCTAAGCCTTAGTAGCTCTGAGGTGAAGTCCAAGAAGATTATGCTTTCCAAAATGTTTCATAGAAGAGAGTTCTGCTTATGACAGTGACAGAATAACCTGTAACAGACTTACCTTTTCTGCAGATAAAAATTAAAACATTTGGACAAAATGTGTTTAGATTTTTAAATATTTATTGGACTCTTAACCACTGAGCCACCCAGCCACCCCGGACAAAATATTTTTAAAAGTACAACTTTATGAACACTCTGAAGAGTGACCATAAACAGAAGGAAACTGGCAGTCTAACCTTGAAAATGGGTAACAAATTTGGTACAATTTGCAATTAAGTTACTTTTTGCCCAAGGGCCCTCTCCAGTGGGCATGCCTGGGAGTCAAAAAGCAATGGAAACTGTAATCCTACTGGCTTGACAGCCAGATGGTGGGATTTGTAGGTTCCAGAAGTGGCTAGAAAGTGAGAGAAAAAATTTCAGAAAGAAAATGCTACTGAGGAGGAGATACAAAATTTGCATATAAACTCTGCCCACTTTTGTATATAAGTTACATTCTTTGAGGATGTTGCAGGTTCCAGTGTACTCAGCAGAAAACAATAGCTCAAAGACTAAAACAATGGAGCAGAGAATTTAGCTTTTACTCACCATGGTAGGAACAGAGTTTAGAGTTTGAGGTCAGCCAGTTTACCTGCATGACATTCTTCACAGGAAGATAACAGAATACAGATCTGTACTGGATCATCCATAATATTCAATCTACAGCCTCCTTACAAAGAACTCTCTGGGTCTAAGGGAATTTATTTTTTTAGATGTTAAAAAAAAAAGAACTAAAGTGAATCTTACACAAACCCTTCAAAAGTGAAGAATGAAGAAATATTCTGTGGTTCTTTATAAGGCCAGCATAATAAAAAAAATAACAGATAACAGAGAAATGACAAAGATAACAGAGAAAAAGGAAACTCTAGACATCTATTCCTGATAAACAGAGTTGAAAACATTAAAAACAAAAGCTCTCATTACAAGAGAGGCAGAGAATTGGGAAGATCTGGTCTCATCTCTCTATAAACATACTAAGAACAGACCTCCTGGCATATACAATGTTATTTGCTTGTGGAAGAGTTCTTGCCTATGAATTTTTTTTTTTTACAAGATGCACCTGGTGTAAGATTGCTTCTGGTATACACTGGGGGGAAAATCAGGTATTTGTATCAGTTCAATGTTCTAAAATAAAATAATTAAAATAATTTTTTCCTATATATCATCCAGGTTTAGAATCATCATCTAGGTTTAGAAACTACTGTATTCTTTGAAGATTAATCCTATGAATCGTGGCCAGTTGTCCCAGGAGGGAAGCAAAAGGATTTCAGTTGCTTTTAGGCAGTGACTACACATCGAACCAGCAAATTAGAGAACAGTTGCTAACACCAAAGCCTTCTCTTATATTAGCTGCTGACACTCCTCTATCTTATCTAAGCAGAAAGTCTCCACTAACAGAAAGTTTCTTTTTCTCCTTAGCTGCCTACCAACTGCTAATTTAGCTATTTTTCACTTACTGATGAACGTATAAAATGCCTAGTATTTTTTATTATTTTATAATGTTTAAGTTGTCTCTACCACACTGAACACAATTCCTTATAAAATTAAGTTGCTGTTTGAATACTTAGTCATTATTCCATTAATTATGTCATAATATGCTTGTAATTTTTGCTCAGTACTTTCACGACAAATCATTTTATTAAAAACAAAAGAAAATTGAAACTTTCTTTATTCTCTTATTTTAAGAAAACAGTAAATTGCAGCACCAGGAGTTATCATCACAATGAAGCTAACATTTTAAGCCCTCATTATTTGCCAGTCAATATGGCAAGGGTTTATATACACTGTCTCAGTTAATCTTCAAAACCACAGTATAACTACACATTTTATGATCTCTTTTCTCAGCAAGGCAGAAATGATGCCATCTTCAGGTGATTCTAAAATATGCTGATAACTGTTTGTGAACCATCAGTTTAGACACAATATGACAAATTTGCATGATTAATACTTCTCAGATAAAAATAGAGAGCCATCTTCTTTTGAAAACACCACATGTGACTTACAGAGACATCAGAGATATAGATTCATGCACTTAAATTCTATTTCAGAGAAATAAATCTAAAGCTGTATGAATAATTCTACACCCACCTGATATACACAATGACTTTGGGTCACATATTTGCAGTCATTTTCATCAATTACATAATGATTGGTTATGCTTTGCTGTTGAGGTGTCACATGATACTGAGTGTTTGTGAAAGCAAAATCAGTCTGCTTTGGAGGTCACTGAGATAAATAGAGTTAATTGCCTTGGACCAATCAGTCCTATAGCACATGGGTTACTTCACATTTGTGAGTCAATCAAAACAAAAGCAGAATTAATAGTCTGACTAAAGAAGTGCCAGCATGTCTCAGATACTACCTGGAAAGAAGGCTCTGAAAAGAATTCTTCTACTGAACAAACATTTTTAAAGTAATCCACCGAAGTACCAAGCCATGACCATTTCAGAAGGAGGGCAATGTATGGAAGGAGTCAAGAAACGAAATCCTCTTTGATATATACATTGCTGTTCAAAAGTCACCTCTGAAATGAAAGCATGCTAATTGAGGATTGATGGTTCTGATTCAACTCGCAGCCCCTAACGATAAAATTTCTCAATTTTTAGGATTTAGTCACATGGAAATGCAAAAAATGGCTCTGGTTTCAATAGCTCTATACACTGATGTTAATCTTTCATTTCCTTGGGAAGCTTTCTCTGTTAAATCCACGTATCAAGGCAAAATAAAGATGTGTAGATATATAAAAGAGTTTTGGCAACTGAGTCAATATTACTCAAACACACAGGTTGGTGGAGTAAGGCCAGTGGAGAAATCTAGACTACTGCTTGTTTTTAGACATAAAGTTCTATTGGAACACAGCCACACTCATTCATTATATATTGCCCATGGATGCTTTCATGCTACCCAGACAAAGCAGAGACCATGTGGACTGCAAAGCCCCAATTTTTTATTATGTGGTACCTTGCAACAAAATTTGTTGACTGCTGTATCGAACAGAGTGATGTGTCAATATTTAAAGACTGCATAATGTCAAAGAAGGCTTCTCGACACTTCTTATTTTATTATGTAGTGATCTCCACTCTAAACAACCTCTTGACCTGCACCTTACTTATTTTTTTTCTCATGGAGCGAAAGAATGAGTTCCCTGGTTGTTGAGTGATGTTCATTGGCCTCTGTTGCCACACTGGATGAAGTTAATCCACTAAGAAGCTATAAATCCTGAGTTTTCAGGCTTTCTCTTTTCTTCACATTTTTGTTGTTGTTGTTTTAAGCACCAGACTTATAACTGCATAATCCTAGATAGGTATATTTGTCCCGCAGGTCTTCGTTTTCCTAAGGTTCTGTGCTGTAAACTTGATTGCGGGGTTGGGAAGTGTCTGCAAGCCTACTTGCTTCTCATTTACCACCACAAGTTCTTGACCAGCTTTATGAGTCAGAGAAGCAACATGCTGGACTTCCATGTTATCATTTATTGCTTTCAGAACTGTGATTAGGAAGAGGGCTGTGATTTATTTGGCATTTATGATCTGAGAGCTTCAAGATATTAGTGTCACTTTCAAATTGTTTATATCCTTCTGGAGAGGCAGACATGTTAACACATAGAATATTATTTCAGAAATATATAATACTAAAAACACATACTATGGAACCAAAAAGAACATGGGAAGAGATCCCTTTGAATTCAATATGCATCACTAAACAAATATGAGATGAAACTATTATCCGGCATGTGGAAGACTTGCATAATCCAAATAATAAGCTTGACTCAATTGATGTTATTTATAATTTAGTAATATGTTATGGAAGATAAGCCATCAATGTAATGACTCCATCATTATATAAAAGAAACAGCACTATACTATAATCGGTCCCATGTTTGTAAAATAAACTTAGTACTAACAGATCACTTGCAGTGATAATATCTGCTCAATAAATACTTTTTTTTCATTTAAGGAAGTAATCTGGTCTTCATAGCCATTGAAAACGCATCCACAAGTAAGAAATATCCAGACACAAAACTATTGGTGGGAATACAAACCAGTATAGTCATTTGGAAAACAGTGTGGAGGTTCCTCAAAAAGTTAAAAATAGAGGTTCCCTATGACCCAGAAATTGCATTACTGGTAATTATCCAAACGATACAAAAATACTTATTTGAAGGGGCACATGCACCCTGATGTTTATAGAAGCATTATGACCAATATCCAAGTTATGGGAAAAGCCCAAAGGCTAATCAACTAGTGAATGAATAATGAATGAATAACCATAAAGAAGATATGGTGTGTGTGTGTGTGTGTGTGCATGTGTGTGTATGAATATTAGTCTGCCATCAGAAAGAATGAAATATTGCCATTTGCAATGACATAGATGGAGATAGAATGTATTACCCTAAGCAAATTATGTCAGATACAGACAAACACTATATAATTTCACTCAGATATGGAATTTAAGAAATAAAACAGATGAAGTAGGAGTAGGGGGAAAAAAGAGAGGAAAGGAAGCAAATCATATGAGTTTGGTGAAGGTTTTTTTTCTTATTTTTTTAGAGAAAGAGGGAATCTTAAGCAAGTTCCACATACAGCACAGAGCTCATTGTGGGACTTGATTCCACAACCTTGGGATCATGATCTGTCTCAAAATGAAAAGTCAGACACACAACCAACTGAGCTACCCAGGTGCCTCAAGAGACTCTTAACTATAGAGATCAAACAGGGTGCTGGAGGGGAGGTGTGCAGGGGGTGAACTAAATGGGCGATGGGTATTTAGAGGACACTTGTGATGAGCACTAGGTGTTACATGTAAGTGATGAATCGCTAAATTCTAGTCCGAAAGCTAATTTACAGTATATGTTAACTAGAATTTAAATAAAAATTTTAAAGAAAAAAGAATTTTTTCCCAATAATAAGGAAAGCAAATTCTTAACAAATCCCCATGGAATATGTAAAGATTTTCTGTTTATTAGTTTAATAAGAAAATCTCAATAAATTCCACACAAAAAATTATATTAGACCATTTTGTCTCACAATGAGGCTCTATAACTAAAAGGCAATATGAAAATATAGTCTTTCTACCCTCCCCCTAACTCAATCTCCTTAAAAGATATCCCAAAGCCCATGGGGAAAAAAATTAGAGAGTTGAAATTGAAAGTTATCACGAAAAAATAAAGAGAATGCCAAAACTAAGAAACACCATTGCACACTCCAAGAAAAATTTCTGGCTAGAATCAAATGAGTTCATATAAGTAAGAGGCAATTTAAAGTATGAAATAATTGAACAAAACAACGTAAGCTTAAAGAAAGTAAAACAAAGGGTACAATAATTATAAAATATGAAATTAACAAAACAGAAAAGTTTTAAAGCCTTCAACTTTAAATTATTCATATTATATGAAAAGCTGATTGTTTTCAAATGTCAGAGTAGGCCAAATTTGAAAAACCATTCAAGAAAAAAAAATTAAAAAGGATAAATTTAATTGCTTTTGGAACAGGAAGGTGAAAATATTTAGATATAAAAAGGTTTTCTTATAATATTATATGTCAACAAACACAAAGATCAAGGAGGAAACTCTTGATTTGTTATTTAATGTATATAATGATTTTTGTCTCTGTTTTGGAAACCCCCAAACTGACAGGAGCATCATGCTGTTGGCTCTCTCTATGATTAACTGCAGCCTCCTCACTTTTTCTTCCAATTTGGGATGATGGACACAAGGGCAAAATTCCAATACAAAGCAATCAAATATTTTTTCCTGGGAAATCGATTCTTAAGCTGATAGATACAAAGGAGGTGTTTAGCACTGACTTGCTTTCAGAGAAGCCAACACAAAATCTCCAGGGGCTCCTGTGGCTATGTTTGTTCACTTCTTTTAAGTTTTCAGTCGTTCCAATAACCTTCCAATAAAATCCTTTTTGTCTTTTTCACTCAGCTGAGCCAAGATACATTGTTGCTAGCAAACAAAAGAATATGCTCCCAGAGATCTGTGAGATGAGAAATATCAGATTTCAGGGTCGGCTTGTTGTTTCTGATATTTCTAAACAACTCAAAATAATAGAATGACTATTTCAACTCTCAAAAGTTTACCTCAAGCAAAGAATAAAATGTAAGGCTTTCATGTGCTTCTGAAGGAATCACTTACTGCTCATAGTCATGGGGCTGAGATTGGCAAAAATACAAAAAAACAAAAAACAAAAAAAAGCACTTTGGAACATAAAACTTCAGCAAAATACATCCTCAGCTAAATTCACACATTTTACTTTTCTCTGATGAATGTTAGAACATTACTTTGGAAAGGATGGAAAACTTGAATGATGCTATATCAGAGGATGTGTAAGATCAGTAACTTTCTTAACCCTATCCCTTTTTGGTACTATGAAATTACCACTGCAGCTCCTTCTGTACTGGAAAATATAAACAATTTGCTCCATTCACCAATCCTTTTCTCACTGAGCTTTAGTCAGAATTTGATTCAAAACGGCACTCATGATGAAGTGAAATATCCAGAGGGAAGAAAAAGGTCATGTTCAAAAAGTACTTATAAGACTTTCCTAATTTACATGTTAAAAAAAATGAGAATTTTACAAGTGCAGTGTTCGAGCTTCTTAAAGATGAAGTTTTTAAAATTATTTCATTGCTGTAGGTATACATGCTTAGTCATGTGTATATTTTCATGCACACACATATACACATAAATAAACTCTGCATTTAATATAATAGTTTGGAAAGCTAACTATAGTTCTTTCCGTTGGCTAAGCTGAGTAATATAAATCTTTTTTTAATGATTCCTATTTATTATTTCACAGTTCTACAGATTAGAAGTTTGGTGTGTTTGACTTCTCTGCTCACGAGGTTAAAATCAAAACGTTGACTGGCCTGGACTGATATTTGGATGCTCTAAGGGTGACTCCACTGCCAGGCTATAGATGGCAGAATTCATTTCTGTACATTTATAAAACTGAGGTCCTCATTTCTGAGAAGCCCAAAACCTTAAAATTAGAGCTAGACAGACCAAGACTTAGCTGGTCTGTACTATTTCTGAGAAAATTAAAACTGGACCCGCCCTGCTTGTTCTGCTTCTGTACTGATGCTTGGGGGGCAACACCCTGGGTGGGAACAACCAGATGGCTGGGTGGGGACGGCCAGATGGTCAGGGAAGGTCAGCTGGAAAG